>NW_028221084.1:52500-251173 GCF_045865225.1 Trachurus japonicus | reverse complement strand
AACCATGACTCATGTTCTCAGAGCTGAGGACGTTTTTCTGTTTTCTATAGTGTTTTTGTTTCACTGCGGGGGGACTCACCCTAATGCTGATGAATACTCCAGAGTAGTTTTTTTTTCCTCAAAGTGCATCTGGAGACCTGGGAGGCCGGTTCGTCGTCCAACCAAAACTTTATATGAGAGTCAATTGTGCCGGACACAAAAACGTCCATAAAACTACACAGAAACCATTTAATATTCCTCCACACTGCTCGTCCACTGCAATCCAAGTGTCCTGAAGGGAGATAGTCCAGAGTTTACTGGAAACTACGTCATTTAGGACATTTTTACAGCCCAAATAGTCCTGGATTGAATTTTCCTGGGGCGTGATCAGGCGATGCACGTGGACGTGACCAGACTTGCCTCAATGATGTTGTTTCATGTAAACTCTGGACTATCTCCCTTCAGGACACTTGGATTGCAGTGGACGAGCAGTGTGGAGGAATATTAAATGGTTTTTGTGTAGTTTGTGTTGGGCCCTATAACTCTCATATAAAGTTTTGGTTGGACTAGGAACCGGCCTCCCGGATCTCCAGATGCACTTTGAGGAATAAAAAACTACTCAAGAGTATTCATCAGTATGAGGGGGAGTCAATAATGACTGAATTTCATTTTTTGGTGAAGTATTCTATGAGAAAAAAGTCCAGATGTTGTTTCACCAGATCAGTTCAGAAGAAACATGAAGAGACCTGAGCAGTTAGTACGAAGACACCGATCAACCACAAGAACCAGTTCCTGTTGACTCACAGTCACTATGAGCTGCAGGACCTCAACACACTCAACACTGGTAAAGAGGCTGGAGCAGGTCTCTTACCGGGAGCCTCCAGGTCCAGGTCCAGGTCCAGGTCCAGGTCCAGGTCCAAGACTGAAGTCTGGAGGATCAAATCTGGACCGGTCACTCTTCAGAGACCAGCTGGAGGGTCCAGGTCCAGGTTCAAGACTGAAGTTTGGAGGATCAAATCTGGACCGGTCACTCTTCAGAGACCAGCTGGAGGGTCCAGGTCCAGGTTCAAGACTGAAGTTTGGAGGATCAAATCTGGACCGGTCACTCTTCAGAGACCAGCTGGAGGGTCCAGGTCCAGGTCCAGGTCCAAGACTGAAGTTTGGAGGAAATCCTTTGGACCGGTCACTCTTCAGAGATGGACAGATGGATCCTGGAGACTCTGGTCCGTCCTCCTCTTCCTCCTCATTAACATTCATCTTCAGGACTTCAGTCAGTCTGAGAGGGCAACCAGAAACACTGACTGTGAGCTCAGACAGACAGGAGAAGTAACACACACACACACACACACACACACACGCACACACACACATTTGAAATATTTATTTATGCCCACATAATAAAGAAGTACAAGGCTTCTTGCACAAGGGACATAAACACTGCCAATGCAGTTGACAATGGAAGACGGTCAGACACAAAGCGCCTGGGCGGCTAAACACAGTTACATACAAAATGACCTACAGGTCAGATAGAAAACAGACATTCAAGGATACAAAAAACACCGTCTCCTCCAGATTGAACGACTACCAATAATAACTGAGACTGAGCAGTACCTGGCCAACTTTTTAGCTCTTCTCTTAGAGAGGCCAGCCATCTGAAGGCCCCTCACAACCAACTTATGCACATGCCCCAGACTGCCAAATATAAAGACTAGAAGTTTACATCTGTAGCCTATAGCTGAGACTGCCAAATATAAAGACTAGAAGTTTACATCTGTAGCCTATAGCTGAGACTACCAAATATAAAGCCTAGAAGTTTACATCTGTAGCCCAGCTGAGAGATGGTCTGTTTCAGCTGGTATTTTAGCACTTTGGTTAGAAAGGGATTATCCCTATGTTCCCCGGGTCCTATGTTCCCCACTGTGTATGTGACCGGGGAACATGGAATCCTTTTTAAAAAAAGGTTCCTATGTTCCCCACTTTTTTCCAAAGGACCGGGGAACATGCAATTTTCCAGATAAGTAGAGAGAGTCCATCGACCAGCAACAGCGGGGAACATAGGGCTCTTTTTTAGAAAAGGGGTTCTATGTTCCCCAGTATGTATTGCGACCGGGGAACATAGGACCCTTTTTGGGAAAAACGGGGAACAGAGGACCCTTTTTCAAAAAGAGGGAACATAGGTACGCTCCCGGTTAGAAAGGCCTCCTCTAGGCTGTAATCAAAGGTACAGCCGACCTCCAGAATGAGCACCTCTCTATGATTTTCATTAACAACAACAACATCAGGAGTATTAGCTGTTACAGTAGAGAACATTGAGACATCATTACACAGGCTGAACATACTCGGCTTCACAGTAGAATGTTTATACAGCATGATGGAAGACCTGAAGATAGAAGAGATATCTGCTGATATCAAATCTACAATTCTGTCATGCCTACATATGTAGAGCCCTCTGTAAACATGGCAACCATTTAAGATGTGAGACATGGTTTCAGCTATTTGTTCACTGCCATGGTGTATACAGTAAGGAGCATGACTTCCTGGAAACCAGATGGAGAGGTTCAGTTTAGTTGGTAAAACCTGCAGTCTCGCTTTTATAGCAAATGTAACAATGTTCTCATCCAGGGCAGCATTTCTGAGCACAGCGTGTGAGACAGAGTGGTCTGCAGCTGGGAGACATGCAGTCTTCCCTTGAAGTCTCAGCTCAGTCCATTGCTGCTGCTGCCTCTGTTGTTGCGCCCCCAAGAGGTGACCTCGAGCATTCCTCAGTGAGAGTAGATGTTGTGTCCCATGCACAGACTTTCACAGTTGCTTTTACAGAGATGTTGGGGTCAGATATAACTTCCTCTGAGACCTCCACGGCCTCAGAGTCAGACCGCATCCACTCCAGGGTAACACCAGCCCAGCAACAAGGCAAGGGCAAGGCAATTTTATTTGTATAGCCCGTTTTTTACAAACAGTTTGTCTCAAAGGGCTTTACATGGCATCATAACAACATCCTCTGCCCTTAGACCCTCACATCCACTGAGGAAAAACTCCATAGAAAACCCTTTTAACAGGGAAAACCAGGAGAAAGCTCAGGGTGAGCAACAGAGGAGGGATCCCTCACCCAGGACGGACAGACGTGCAATAGATGTTGTTACAGACAAGAAAACAGTTTATAGTTTATGCAACACAGATCGTTCAGGTCGGGCCAGTCTGACCAAACACCGAAGCCAGGAGAGCGGCTGTCCAGCTTTCCACTGGGTTTCCTCTTAAAGCCCAGGAAATTACACACACACACACACACACACACACACACACTCTCTCTCTCTCTCTCTCTCTCTCTCTCACACACACACACACACACACACACACACACACACACACACACACACACACACACACACACACACACTCACACACACAGACACAGCTGCAAATCCATTCCTCACGCTCCTCACCCCGGGTATCTGCTCTTCTTTACTTTTCTCTTCTCTTTTTTTGTAGCCTACGTCAGTTCGTCACAACTGGCTGAGACAAACAGGAAGTAGCTGTCCTCTGTCTCCGCTTTGTGTGGACACAAGTTCACTCTGACTCTTCTTCCCTCCACACTTGAGATTCAGAGACTTTAACGGTGAATAATAATGTTGTTTAACACTCACCTAGAGCAGCTTCAGCCTAACTCCTCTCGTCTTAAAATGGCGTCTGAACTAAATACTTTCACTTTCTCTGTCTCCTCCCCCCCTCTGTTTTATCCATTTTAACTTACACTGAACAGCTTACTTCGGCTGTTGACTTGTATGAGTACATAACTTACATAAGGTGCATTAATGGTCGTTGTAAGACATGCTACCGCGTGTTAAAAACAACATCAACAACAAACAAGTGAATAATCCACAGCAGCAGCAGTGAGTGGGCGGAGGGTTCAGTTCTAGTTTACATAAAGTCTCCCACTCAGCAACAACAATAAGACTTCCGGTGACTCCTTCACAATAAAACTTCTGACTGGCTCAACCACATATAAATATCATAGACTATATAAAGAAGATATCTTTATGTCTATGGGCTCAACCAATACTTGTTGGCTCAACACGAGGAGAGACTAAGTATCGCGAGACGTCGTGGCTCCGTTCTCGTGCCTGCTAGTAGTAGCAGAGTAGCATCAGCTGCTGCGCACTAAACTCAGGTAAGTGTTTGTCCTGTTTTACACCTGTAGACGACTTTATTCACCTGGACGGTTGGTGCGCAGCCTCATTTACAGTTTGCACAGTCGGATATTAAAACTGTGAAGTTATTAACTAGTTTATCTAACGGTTTTTATCATGAGCATGTAGCAGCTGCAGCAGCAGCAGGCTAACAGGCTAGGCTTTCACTGGCAGATTTTTCTACTTATTTCAAAAAAAAAAAAACATTCTGTTGTCCTGTTGTATAGTTTTATTGTTGTCTTTAGTTTTCTTGTTGTTGTGTTGTTTTATTGTTGTTGTTTAGTTTTTTTGTTGTGTTCTTTTATTCTTTTGTTTTCTTGTTGTTGTGTTGTTTTATTGTTTAGTTCTCTTGTCGCCTTGTTGATGTTGTGTTTCCCTCCATCTGAGTCGTTCCCTCCTGTCCTGATTATTGGTTGTTGGTTGTTGGCGCCACCTGGTGTTGATCACATGAAAATTAAAGAATTATAGAGCAGTTGAGTT
Organism: Trachurus japonicus; assembly: GCF_045865225.1. Lineage (NCBI taxonomy): Eukaryota > Metazoa > Chordata > Actinopteri > Carangiformes > Carangidae > Trachurus > Trachurus japonicus. The sequence continues at coordinate 246,530 of NW_028221084.1, read as the reverse complement.
TGTCTGGTGTTTGGATCAATGTGACACTGATATGTTGAGTTTAGTTTAGTCTTGTTAGTTGATTATAAATAATAAATAATAATAAATTATAAACAGAGACAACAAAAAAAAACAAAAGTTTTCCTGTAATAACACAAACCACTTTTAAAACACACAGCCTGGGCAAAATAAACACAGTATATGGAAGAAAAAATAATAAAGAGCAGAGGCTATTTACTAATATTTACTAAGGACAGTTCATACTCTACCACACATTTCACAACACAGGGTAAAAACAGACCAAACGGCTGTTGTCGTGTTTCTGGAGCTCCTCTGACAGAAATGTCTTTATAAAGTGACATTACTATAAATTCATAAACCAAACTGTTTTAATGAAAAAGTGTCGTTTGTAAAGAGTAAATCTGCTGATTCACGCTCCAGTCCAGTCGGCGGCGGTTTGACCAACCAACAAGAACCAACCACAGAAGAGCTTCCGGTCCAGTCCGTGTCCGTGTCCCTCTTGCACAATAAACAACAAATATTTTACAGAACGAACTGGAAACTCTGAATGTTTTATTAATATGAGTTAAATTAAACCAATAATCATTTAAATTCTCATATTATTTACCATAATTATCATACCAGAGAATTTCTAATATTGTCGTAGACTGGCTCTGGTTCTGTGCAGCCGCTGCTCGGTCAGTCGGACACCGAGTTAGCCCCCCCCTTCGAGACATTAAAGTAGAATTCCGGCCATTTTTGTCCTGATGGTCACCCAGTGTTGGGGGGAGCAAAACAACGTGACTAAAATTGATGCAGGCAAACCAGAGTTACCAGAGTTACCATGGCTACCTGGCGCTAGGGATAGCCACAACGCTAACCCATGGGGGCAATTCTTTCAACCACAACAAACACTCAGAAAACAATCAAATATCTATGGTGAACATCTGTAGGCGGAGACGCTCAGAGAGAAAAGTAGAGGTGACGCCATGAGTTAAATAGCTGCGCTTCTTTAGCCGATTTTAGGATGAAACTCTGAACGACCAGGTTATGAGCTAAGCATAAGTTACCATGGTGATCTACCATATCCACCTTCGTAGTACAGGAGAGCCCAGCTTTAGACTCAACATACCTCACTAACCCACTAAACTGGCTTCGCAGTAGCTCCACCCCTCTGGCTTGTCGTCGACTGCCGCCATTGTTGTTTTCATTCATTTACTTGCACGTCGCTGCGTCACGACCGCTTCACATCCACCACGGAACTCTAGTTCTGAGTTATGCACGTGAAGTAACGAGTAATGAGCCTGTTTAAATCGCAGTAATGATAAACGCAAGTGGCCACTGAAACCAGATGTTTGTGCTGCCAGTCGGACTCGGACGTGTGTTGTCAGTGCCTGGACTCTGTGCTTGACGCGGAAAGTTGCTGCATAGCGTATAACTGGAGCAGAGTGGGTGAGTTGTTTTTGTCTCTTTTCAATAGAAACCAGGCTAAGCTAACTGATGTTTGATGCCTCATATTATGGGATGGGACCCTGTTTGTACTGTTGATGACGTTTAGTGCTGTTCTGAGCATTATTTGTGGCTATAAGTGGCTTTCTGATCGGTGGCTAGTGGATCCGTATAATGCGCTGTTTGTTATGGTGCGGTCATTACTAAAGTTGCTACAACTGGAGAAGCTAGCGGTTAGCAGACTTCATCTCTCGAGGGAGGGTCTAACTCGGTGTTACGGTGCGTTGGACCATGGGTTAAACTTATGCCGGAATATCCCTTTAAGTGTTTAAGATAATAAAACACATTTCAATACAAGGCCTATATTGATATATATTATAATAACATAACAACAACCATGAGATTTGATTTGTTTGTTTTTTATTTTTATTACATTGTCCCGTCAGCCAAGGTTGAAAACTATATTCACCTGTAATAGATGAGACCAGACCTGACTTTTAGACTCACATTAGAGCAAGTACATATAATAAAAATACAATGATAAGATGTAGTAAGACTTTGGATTTACTTGTTACAGAAGCAGAATAAGTGTAAAAAGCAAAGGTAAATATCAAATATACATTGATTCATTGATCATAATAGAAAAATAAATAGTGTTTACTTTGTTGGGCAAAGACTAAAACAACGTGGCGCCCTACGCAGCAGGTAAATCTGTGAATTACAGTGTCCTGTAAGGGACAAACAGTCAGGTCAAGTCAAACAGTCAAACAGGTTAACTGCCTCACATTAATATGTTAACTGTCGTCATAGCAACCTGATCTGAAACGGAGGAGAGAGGTAGAGGAGGAGGAGGCAGAGGAGGAGAGAGGTGGAAGAGGAAGAAAAGGAGGAGGAGGAAGAGGAGGAGGAGAAGGAGGAGAGAGGTAGAAGAGGAAGAGGAAGAAAAGGAGGAAGAGGAGGAGGAGGAGAGAGGTAGAGGAGGAGGAGAAGGAGGAGAGAGGAAGAAGAGGAGGAGGATGAAGATGAAGAAAAGGAGGAGGAGGAAGAGGAGGAGGAGAAGGAGGAGAGAAGTAGAGGAGGAAGAGGAGAAGGAGGAGAGAGGAAGAGGAGGAGGAGGAAGAGGAGGAGGAGAAGAAGGAGGAGAGAGATAGAGGAGGAGGAGGAGGAAAAGGAGGAGAGAGGTAGAGGAGGAGGAGGAGGAGGAGGAGGAGGAAGAAGACACGGAAGAGAGAGGTAAAGGAGGAGGAGGACGAGGAGGAGGAGGAAAAGGAGGCAGAAGAGGAGGAGGAGAAGGAGGAGAGAGGTGGTGGAGGAGGAGGAGGAGAAGGAGGCAGAAGAGGAGGAGGAGAAGGAGGAGAGAGGTAGAGGAGGAGGAGGAGGAGGAGGCAGAAGAGGAGGAGGAGAGAGTTAGAGGAGGAGAAGAAGGAGAGAGGTAGAGGAGGAGGAGGAGGAGGAGGAGAGGAGGAGGAGAGAGTGACTAGAGGATCAGATGAGTCCAGAGTCAGTGATGATCTCTGTCAGGTCCAGAACACACAGGGAGGATGGTGGACTGGACTCTGAGAGAGACAGTGGAGCTGCTCTCAGGTCAGTTAGGAGGGAGGAGGTATGAAGGAGGTCTGGAGGTTTCCCACCTGAGAAGAGAAGCAGAGGACACAGGTGATGGATCAGTGATCGTCTCTCTCTCTGCTCTGATTGGCTGACTGTTGTCTCTCTCTCTGCTCTGATTGGCTGACTGTTGTCTCTCTCTCTGCTCTGATTGGCTGACTGTTGTCTCTCTCTCTGCTCTGATTGGCTGACTGTTGTCTCTCTGCTCTGATTGGCTGACTGTTGTCTCTCTCTCTGCTCTGATTGGCTGACTGTTGTCTCTCTCTCTCTGCTCTGATTGGCTGACTGTTGTCTCTCTGCTCTGATTGGCTGACTGTTGTCTCTCTATCTGCTCTGATTGGCTGACTGTTGTCTCTCTATCTGCTCTGATTGGCTGACTGTTGTCTCTCTCTGCTCTGATTGGCTGACTGTTGTCTCTCTCTCTGCTCTGATTGGCTGACTGTTGTCTCTCTCTGCTCTGATTGGCTGACTGTGGTCTCTCTCTGCTCTGATTGGCTGACTGTGGTCTCTCTCTCTCTGCTCTGATTGGCTGACTGTTGTCTCTCTCTGCTCTGATTGGCTGACTGTTGTCTCTCTCTGCTCTGATTGGCTGACTGTTGTCTCTCTCTGCTCTGATTGGCTGACTGTTGTCTCTCTCTCTCTGCTCTGATTGGCTGACTGTTGTCTCTCTGCTCTGATTGGCTGACTGTTGTCTCTCTCTCTGCTCTGATTGGCTGACTGTTGTCTCTCTCTGCTCTGATTGGCTGACTGTTGTCTCTCCCTGCTCTGATTGGCTGACTGTTGTCTCTCTCTCTGCTCTGATTGGCTGACTGTTGTCTCTCTCTCTCTCTGCTCTGATTGGCTGACTGTTGTCTCTCTCTGCTCTGATTGGCTGACTGTTGTCTCTCTCTCTGCTCTGATTGGCTGACTGTTGTCTCTCTCTCTGCTCTGATTGGCTGACTGTTGTCTCTCCCTGCTCTGATTGGCTGACTGTTGTCTCTCTCTCTGCTCTGATTGGCTGACTGTTGTCTCTCTCTCTGCTCTGATTGGCTGACTGTTGTCTCTCTGCTCTGATTGGCTGACTGTTGTCTCTCTCTGCTCTGATTGGCTGACTGTTGTCTCTCTGCTCTGATTGGCTGACTGTTGTCTCTCTCTCTGCTCTGATTGGCTGACTGTTGTCTCTCTCTCTCTCTCTGCTCTGATTGGCTGACAACAGTGCTGAAAGCAGCACAGACTGACTCCGCCCCCCTACTGACCTCACAATCTCCAGTCTACAGTCTGGACTCTCCACTAGATCATCCAGATCCTTCACGTCTGAAGACTTCAGGTTGTTTCTGCTCAGGTTCAGTTCTCTCAGGTGGGAGGGGTTGGACTTCAGAGCTGAGACCAGAGAAGAACAGCTGATCTCTGACAACCTGCAGTTCTCCAATCTGAATAAAGAATAAAAGAAGAAGATTAATTCATTGATGATCATAAAGATGAGTTTTTTCTTCAACAGGTGAATTTCAGTGTCTTTGTCCAAACATGAGTTGTGAGGATCTTGTGCACATTGTTGTGATAGAGATGAAGTGAGTAGATGAGCTGATACTGGACATTTTCTCCAGAGTTTCTAGAAAACATGAGTCGTCTGACTGAGAGAAATACGAGTGTGTGTGAAGGTTGAACTGAAGTGAACAGACATTATTCATGACCACTGAGTGAAATGAGCTGAAACTGAAGAATCATTCTCACACAACAACAACTGCAAATATTCAACAACCACTATTTCAAATGTCATTAATCAGTTCAATCAAAGTCAATGATTCAAGTTCTGAGTGAAGATCAATCAGGTTCAGTTGTGGATCAAAGATCTAAGATCTACAACAGTAACAGTCAGTGAACTGACCTCAGAGTCTCCAGTCTACAGTCAGGACTCTCCAGAAAACCACTCAGATCCTTCAGGTCTGAATCCTGCAGGTTGTTCCAGCCCAGGTCCAGGTGTCTCAGGTGTCTCAGGTGGGAGGGGTTGGACTTCAGAGCTGAGACCAGAGAAGAACAGCTGATCTCTGACAAACTGCAGCCCTACAATCTGAATAAAGAATAAAAGCAGAAGATTAATTCATTGATGACTAATCAGACGTGTCCTGATCAATAATCAATAGGACTTGGTCCTTGTGTTCTTGTGGATCTTCATCATGTGGCCTTCTACACATCATCCACATGTTCATTCATCAGCTGCTGCTGACCTCAGCTCAGTCTGTCAATATACAATCAATATCTGATCAATACCTGTTGGAATAAACACTGACTACAACTCTCTGATTTAGAGACTCTGATTCTTTTAGACAGATTTATATTTGTACGACTTCATGTCACTAACTTGCAGAGATGGGCACTTGAGTTTACGATTCGAACTCGAGTCACTTAAGTTGCACACACACAGACTTCAGACTCGACTTGGACTCGAACTTGGGACTCGGGAACAATCTTTTTTTTTTGGCTCGTGCCTCCATCCTGACAGGACGACTGACGATCTTTATTTTTATTTATAAAAGCAGTGAGTTGAGGACAAAGCAGTTGACAGCGTTCAGTGTCTCATCATCTGTTCAGAGCTGAAGAAGCTTCAAGGTGCGTTCACACCAGACCTTTTATTTTAAGTTTACATATTAAAGGAGCTTGAGGCAAGATCAAGGAATAAAACTCCTTAGCGATACAACGACCGTAGCGGCCGTCAGGGTGACTGCAGCCATCAGCCAAGCTGGTGCGGGAGCGCGCATCAACTCTCCACAGCAGCAGCTGATGCTGTGACAGTGACACTGTGGCTGAATTGGAAACGGCACAACGTTACTATACCAGTGTTCTACATTAATCAGCCGCCACAGTTTGGTTTGGGTCCGCCGCAGCAGTCTCTCACAGAAAAAAAGAACAGCTTTCACTATCTCTTATCTCTGCCAGTCAGCCCCTCTACCTGCTGTCTCACGACACACACACACACACACACACACACACACACACACACACACGCTTGGCTGTTAACTCTTTCGTGACCACACTAATTCCTCAGCACATCCGCTCAGGACCACATGTTTTTGGCTATTTGTTTACCTTTTTCTCACGTCGAACCGAACTCTGTACATCACCTAGAAACAAACGGTCTTCACGTGGTTGAAGAGTGACTTTACAACGTGCTCCTCGAAAAAACGGCGAGTTTTTCCGCCGTTTCGTTCGTGAGTACGAAGGAGAAGAAGAGAGCTGGGTTTCTCCAAAAACGGAGCTCCCGCTCTAGTTTCAGAGAAAAACGCACTTTTGTGTCAAGTGGCAATCGACTCATTTTACCGGTACTCTGCAGTGTGGCGTCTCCCAAATCATTTCTACGGCTAAATAAATATATTTGTAGGTAAATCTGGGGGGTGTGGCAGCGTGGAGAGCAGCGGTGCAGCGGTGTGGGTCTCTCTCATCATCTCTCATCCATCACTCATTCTGCTCTAATGAAGGAAATCAGCTGTTTATTATTCACTTATAAAGAAGCTTGTGGCTTTGGGTTGTGAACCTCCTCTCTCCTTCCATCCTCTCCTCTTCCCTGCTCCTCTCCTCCCTCTTCTCCTCTCCATGTCCATGTTGTCCTTCTCCTCTGCCTCTCTCTTTCTTTTCCTCCTCTCACCTCTCCCTCCTCTCCTCTCCTCTCCTCCTCCTCCTCCTCCTCCTCCTCCTCCTCCTCCTCTTCAGCTCAGTGCTCTCTTCTTCTCGTCTTATCAGCTGGTGATGTCACCCGCAGCCAACCTGTCTGTCTGTAATTAATACAACTAGTGTGTGAACACTTTCAGGCGCTCCTCGTTCTCTCTTTCTTCTCTTTCTGCCCCTGCTCCCCTCCCCTCCTCCCCTCCCCTCCACCCCCCCCTCAGTTAATCACAGTTGTTCCCGGTGAAAAGGAGCTGTTAACGGCTTGGTGCGTCAGGAATGGTCCCAGCATTCCCCACCGCTAATCGGACCGTTACGACTGAGAAGCTTTGCATTATGCAAATCACTGGCCGGGAACAGGTGACATTTGTAGGGGAGCGGGGCGACAGGGCGATGGAGTTTGGCTGATTTAGACATTAGTCCCTGTCACAGTGCAACCCTAACCTAACACAGCCTGTTGCCAAACTGACGAGCGATTGCAGCTGAGTGACAAAGCGATTTTTTTGGCGACAGCGACAGTGACAAAAATAAAAGGTCCGATGTGAACACACCTTCAGAAAGAACAAGTTTAGATTATAGCTGCTGCGCAGCGATGGGTCGGGTCCGGGCTACTATTAGGCAAATTTAGGCAATTCTGAGCAACAAACAGGAGAATAGGAAGACAGGACAGTTAACCTTATAATGTTCAATTTGCATCAGTTGAGGATTGAACTCACAACCTCAGGAACCAAAGACCATTGTCTATCGCACTGAGCTAATAGACAAGTGACAGTTCAATAGTGGCTTCACAAATTGAGTAAGCCATTCAGTGTCGTGTAGGCAGATTTAAAAACCAAACCACAGTAAAAAGAAAAATCCGTTTTTGAGGTAAAATAATGATATGTATTTGTAAAACATCTACTATGAGTCTAAGATGTTAGGAGGCTTCGCACATGGTCCAGTCCAAGCTATTTGGATTTTTAAACTTAGAGGCTTGCTGTGATGCCACCATCAGTACAACTGTCTTGTGTTTCGTGTTGAGGACAACTGACATTTTGATCTGTCATCATCATCATCATCACCCTTGCTGGGTCTCGAACTCACAACCTCTGACACCAAGAACCAGCTCCTAACTCGCTGAGCTAACTGGCTTCTGGTGAGACCTGCTGTGTAGCTTCATTTATCCACTCAGGTGAGTCAGTGCCCGGGCAGCTGTTGTGAACGCAGATTTCAAAAATGGTCAAAAAGTCAGAAATTCTATTATCTAAACAAAAATCTGTTAATACATAAATTGCATCTAGACAGCAAAACAGCTTGAGGACATGTGACATTTATGATCTGTCATTGTCATCATCACCCTTGCTGGGTCTCGAACTCACAACCTCTGACACCAAGAACCAGCTCCTAACTCACTGAGCTAATTGGCTGGAATTGAGACCTGCTGTGTAGCTTCATTTATCCACTCAGGGAGTCAGTGCCCGGGCAGCTGTTGTGATGAAATGGTCAAAAGTCAGAAATTCAGTCATCTAAACAAAAATCTGATAATACATAAATTGCATCTTGACAGCATGGAAATGTTGGTGATTTGTTTTTAATGATAAGTGTTTTGCTTCATAAGAGAAAATCTGATGTTTAAAAATTCCACACTCACATTGACTGCAGTTGTTCCCATGAGAGCAGAATTCAAAATGTTCTAGAAAATTCAGTTTTTGAGTTAAAATTCTGATATTTGCTAAACTTCATCAACCATGACTCCAGAATATTGTCATTTTTTTTCAGGAAGTTTGAAAATGTATTTAGCAAGAATTTGATGGTATATGTTTACAGTACTGTTTACAGTCAAACGTTTTCATGCACTGTAGGCTCAATTTTTGCTTAATCAAAAATCCAAGAAACAAGTTTTGTGGAGGACGGTCTGGAGATGCTCTGTAGCAAGTTTGGTGACAATTGAGCAAAAATTGTGGGAGGAGATACATTTTAAAAGTTTTACAGTTATTGAAAAAAACAGAGTGATGGACTTCATAATTTGTAATGAGTTCAAGTGGACAAAAGTTTCAGCAGTATTGAGGCTACATTGTGGTGAAGTTTCAACACTGTAGCATCTACCGTTGGTTTGGTAGGAATTTTTAAAGTTTTTAAATTTAAACGCTTATTGTGCCCCCCCTAGGAGGGGGGGGCACATGTCCTTGGAGTTGAGTGAATCTGGCATGGGACTGAACCTTTGTGCAAAGTTTGGTGAGTTTTCGCCCATGGGAAGTATGACTTCCTTGGAAGAAGAAAGAAAGAAAGAAAGAAGGAAGAAGAAGAAGAAGAAGAAGAAGAAGAAGAAGAAGAAGAAGAAGAAGAAGAAGAAGAAGAAGAAGAAGAAGAAGAAGAATTCCTAGGAATACAATAGTGTCCCGGCAGCTTAGCTGCCCGGACCCTAAAGATCAAAGTCCAACAGCCGAAGCAACAGGAAGCAGGTTAAACAGAAGAAAAGACAGATTTGTTGGAATGAAGTGTGATGTTTTAAACAGGTAGAGGTCAGATAGTTTTCCCACGGTACAATTCAATTGGATCACGAAATAAAATTTTGACTCCCGTTCACTTACATGGAGACTTTTTCCGAATTGAGGTCCCATGGCGACGTTACTTCCTACTTCCTACTTCCTGCTTCCGCTTAGGCTCTCTATTTTAACATGGGAGTCAATGGAGAATTGCTCACTTCTGGTCCCAGTTGAGCTAACAGGGAGCAGACTTTAATAATAATAATTCATTTAATTTATATAGCGCTTTTCAATAACCCAAAGACGCTTACAAAGACACAAAAGAAACAGGGTAGAGACATACAGGGGGAGACGAGGGAGAGACAGTACACAGTGACACATTAATGAGCGAGGTGATGGAGAGACCGGCTATGGGTAGGGGAGGTTGCTCCCTACAGCCAGCCTCCTCTGGACCGCAGCTTTCCAGCCTCTCACCTTCTTCTCTCTGGACTCATCTCAACTGTTTTCTCTCTTCAGCTTCTTGATCAAAATCCTCACACACAAATCCTGACATGTATGAACCAATGAGAAGCTGAAGCTTCAAACAACTACAACAGCTCCAGTCAATGAACTCACCTCAGAGTCTCCAGTCTACAGTTTGGACTCTCCAGTCCAGCACACAGAAGCTTCACTGATGAATCATTCAGGATGTTCTCACTCAGGTCCAGGTGTCTCAGGTGGGAGGGGCTGGACTTCAGAGCTGAGGCAACGACTTCACAGTGAAGCTCTGAGAGTCGACAACCAACAAGTCTGTGATTAGAGAGGAAACAAAATGTGTGAGAGTAAAATCAGACAATTTGTACTAAACACACACAACATGTCATCATGTGATCAACATGTGCTCTTCACACTCTGGTTCAGTTCATCTTCTCTCTTTGTGTTGGACATGAAACAATAATCCTCATCAGGGCTGGGCTGGAAAAACCCATTCAGATTCAGATCCACCTCCTCTTGAATCCTCCAACATCCATTCATCAAAGCCCAGATGGAAGTTTAATCCAGGCTCCTGCTGCCGACACAGGTAGATGTGGTCAGGTGAGCTCAGGTGTAGAGCTGCAGGTGTCACCTGAACAACGCTCACACACATTGATTTTCTCCAAACATGAAATGAAGTCAAAGAAAATCAAGGTGAAATGTAGAAATGATGTGTTAGCGTACACAAACACACAACACTAGCAGCCTCTAGACTCCAAGGTAACAAGTGTCCAGTCAGGTAGAAACTGTGTGGAGCTGAATGGAAGCAGATCTATGTGCAGGATGTGAAGAAGCAGCTGTGACTGTTGACACACAGTGGAGCTGCTGCTGCTGCTACATCTGCTATCTGTTGCCATGACGACTCCACTGTTGCTCATGTTCAATAGAAAGTGCATTAATGGAACTGCTTTGGCTCCATTCATCATGTCAACATTCATGTTTTTAATAATGCACCAGGTCACAGCATCAGTTCTCTGAGCGTCTCATTCATGTCCAAGTCAAACTGGAGTTGGGACTGAAATCTAAAACACAATCATGATGTTGAATCAGGAATCAAAGTGAATCAGAGATCAGATGGATTCAGGTGATCAGTGATCAATACTCAGCCCTGACCCTCATCACTCTGTCAGACCTGCACAATGTTCATGTCCATCTTTGTTTGACTTCAATCTTCAGCTTGAAGCTCAAACTGAAACATCTGCAAGTTTAAAACTCACAGTGTTAAAACATCTGGAGAAAAAACACAACTGACCTGAGACTGGAGAAACGTCACACTGAGACTAAAGTATGTGTGTGTGTGTGTGTGTGTGTGTGTGTGTGTGTGTGTGTGTGTGTGTAGAACTAATTGATGTCGTTATTGATCATGTCTGGACTCACTCAGCCTTCCTGCAGTTCCTCACAGCTGGGATCAGTCTTCGTCGTCCTTCCGGTGATGTCTTGTACTTCTCCAGGTCCAACTCGTCCAGAACCTGTTCTGACATCTGCAGCATGTAGGCCAGAGCTGAACACTGGATCACAGAGAGTCTCTCTGATCTGTTCTCTGACTCCAGGAACTGTTGGATCTGCTGATGAACTGACTGGTCCTTCATCTCCGTCAGGCAGTGGAAGATGTTGATGCTTCTGTCAGGAGAGATTCTATCATGGTTCAAGGCCTTTGGGGGTTTGATGCTTCTGTCAGGAGAGATGTCATCACTCTTCATCCCCTTCAGGTTGTTGATGGTTCTCTGGATGGTTTCTGGACTGTTGTCTGTCTGACCCAGCAGACCTCCTAACAGCCTCTGGTTGGACTCCAGAGAGAGGCCATGAAGGAAGCGAACAAACAGGTCCAGGTGACCGTTTCTACTGAGGAGGGATTTCTGCATGACTCTCTGCAGGAAGTTAACCAGGGGTGGATAACTGTTATTGATCTGTGGATGACTGTTATTGATCTGTGGATGACTGTTGTTGATCCATGGATGACTGTTGATGATCAATGGATGACTGTTATTGATCTGTGGATGACTGTTATTGATCAATGGATGACTGTTGTTGATCCATGGATGACTGTTGTTGATCTGTGGATGACTGTTGTTGATCTGTGGATGACTGTTATTGATCTGTGGATGACTGTTATTGATCAATGGATGACTGTTATTGATCAATGGATGACTGTTATTGATCCATGGATGACTGTTATTGATCAGTGGATGACTGTTATTGATCCATGGATGACTGTTATTGATCAATGGATGACTGTTATTGGTCAATGGATGACTGTTATTGATCTGTGGATGACTGTTGATGATCAGTGGATGACTGTTGATGATCAGTGGATGACTGTTATTGATCCATGGATGACTGTTATTGATCTGTGGATGACTGTTGATGATCAGTGGATGACTGTTATTGATTAGTGGATGACTGTTATTGATCTGTGGATGACTGTTGTTGATCTGTGGATGACTGTTATTGATCTGTGGATGACTGTTATTGATCCATGGATGACTGTTATTGATCTGTGGATGACTGTTGATGATCAGTGGATGACTGTTATTGATTAGTGGATGACTGTTATTGATCTGTGGATGACTGTTGTTGATCTGTGGATGACTGTTATTGATCAATGGATGACTGTTATTGATCAATGGATGACTGTTATTGGTCAATGGATGACTGTTATTGATCTGTGGATGACTGTTGATGATCAGTGGATGACTGTTGATGATCAGTGGATGACTGTTATTGATCCATGGATGACTGTTATTGATCCATGGATGACTGTTATTGATCTGTGGATGACTGTTGATGATCAGTGGATGACTGTTATTGATTAGTGGATGACTGTTATTGATCTGTGGATGACTGTTGTTGATCTGTGGATGACTGTTATTGATCTGTGGATGACTGTTATTGATCTGTGGATGACTGTTGATGATCAGTGGATGACTGTTATTGATTAGTGGATGACTGTTGTTGATCTGTGGATGACTGTTATTGATCTGTGGATGACTGTTATTGATCTGTGGATGACTGTTGATGATCAGTGGATGACTGTTATTGATCTGTGGATGACTGTTGTTGACTTGTGGATGACTGTTGATGATCTGTGGATGACTGTTATTGATCTGTGAATGACTGTTGTTGATCCATGGATGACTGTTGATGATCTGTGGATGACTGTTATTGATCTGTGGATGACTGTTGATGATCTGTGGATGGCTGTTGATGATTGACAGATGACTGCTCGCATTGAATCCATGAGAAGAAGGCATTGTGCTCTTCTCTCTCTCTTCGTAGTCTTCTCCCAGGAAGTTCTCCAGGACCTGTGTGTTCCTGTTGGTGAAACAGTGGAACATGTAGACTGCAGCCAGAAACTCCTGAACACTCAGATGAACAAAGCAGTAGACTGTTTTCTGGAAGATCACACTCTCTCTTTTGAAGATCTCAGTACAGAGTCCTGAGTTCACCAAGGCCTCTGTGACATCCAGACCACACTGCTCCAGGTCTTCTTGGTAGAACATGATGTTTCCTTCCTCCAGCTGTTCAAACGCCAGCCTCCCCAGCTTCAGAAGAACTTCCCTGTCGGCCTCCGTCAGCTCCTGTGGACTCGTCTCATGTCCTTCACCGTACTTGTTCTTCTTCCTCTTTGTCTGGACCAGCAGGAAGTGTGAGAACAGGTCAGTCGTGGTCTTGGGCAGCTCTCCTCTCTGGTCTGTGGTCAACATGTGCTCCAGAACTGTAGCACTGATCCAGCAGAAGACTGGGACTTGACACATGATGTGGAGGGTCCTGGACGTCTTGATGTGTGAGATGATTCTTCTGGACAGATCTTCATCACTGGACCTCCTCCTGAAGAACTCCTCCATCTGGGCGTCAGTGAAGCCTCGGACCTCTGTTACCCTGTCAACACATGTAGGAGGGATCTGATTGGCTGCTGCAGGTCTGGAGGTGATCCAGACCAGAGCCGAGGGAAGCAGATTCCCCTGGATGAGGTTTGTCAGCAGCACGTTGACTGATGACGTCTGTGTGACATCAGACACAACCTCCCTGTTGTTGAAGTCCAGTGACAGTCGGCTTTCATCCAGGCCGTCAAAGATGAAGAGAAGTTTACAGACAGCCAGCTGCTCTGCTGTGACCTTCTGTAATGTTGGATGGAAAACATGGAGCAGCCTGAGAAGACTCAACCGCTGATCTCTGATCAGGTTCAGCTCCCTGAACGAAAGCAGAACCAGCAGACTGACATCTTGGTTCTCCAAGCCCTCGGCCCAGTCCAGAGTGAACTTCTGCACCGAGAAGGTTTTTCCAACGCCAGCGACGCCGTTGGTCAGAACCACTCTGATGGGTCTCTGTTGGACAGGTGAGACCGTAGAGACGTCCCCTCTCTGTTGGACAGGTGAGACCGTAGAGACGTCCTCTCTCTGTTGGACAGGTGAGACCGTAGAGACGTCCTCTCTCTGTTGGACAGGTAAGTCTTTAAAGATGTCCTCTCTCTGTTGGACGGGTGAGACCGTGGAGACGTCCTCTCTCTGTTGGACAGGTGAGACAGTAGAGACGTCCTCTCTCCGTTGGACAGGTGAGACCGTAGAGACGTCCTCTCTCTGTTGGACAGGTGAGACTGTAGAGACGTCCTCTCTCTGTTGGACAGGTGAGACAGTAGAGACGTCCTCTCTCCGTTGGACAGGTGAGACCGTAGAGACGTCCTCTCTCTGTTGGACAGGTGAGACCGTAGAGACGTCCTCTCTCTGTTGGACAGGTGAGACCGTGGAGACGTCCTCTCTCCGTTGGACAGGTGAGACCGTAGAGACGTCCTCTCTCTGTTGGACAGGTGAGACCGTAGAGACGTCCTCTCTCTGTTGGACAGGTAAGTCTTTAAAGATGTCGTTGCACCTGATTGGAGTGTCATGGAGGGTCTTCTTCTTGGACGTTGTCTCCAGCTGTCTCACCTCATGTTGGGTATTAACCTCTTCACTCTGTCCCTCTGTGATGTAGAGCTCAGTGTAGATCCTGTTGAGGAGAGTTTCACTTCCTGTTCCACTTCCTGTTCCCTCAGTTCCTTCAGTCACTCGTTCACATCTGCTCCTCAGACTGATCTTATGTTGATCTAAAACCTCCTGCAGACCACGATCTGCTGAGAGACAAGAGACAGAGTCAGACTGAAGACAGAGAGTCTGACAATCTGATCAGATTATTTTCATCAGCTACAGAAAAACTACAGACAACAAAGAGAAGGTTTGAATCCTCATCTTAAATGTCAGTGCTGTGTGATGGAACAATGACTCTGGAGAAAACAACAAATGACCACATCAGCAGACAGATGTTCAGTCTCACTTTGTCCATAGCTGCTCTGATTGGCTGTCTGTAGTCCACCTCTGGTTCTGGGTCTTTGTCCACACTGGGGACAGGAGGGGGGTCCTGAAGAACCAGACTGGTCCCAGTCTGAGGTGAAGCACTGTCTGCAGAACCAGTGTCCACAGCTGGTGGAGACTGGATCCTTCAGGACGTCCTGACAGAGACCACAGCAGGACAGCTGCTGGTCCACAGAGACACCACTCCTCTTCCTCCTGTCAAGACATTTCTGGATCATCAGAAATCAACTCCGGGGTGGGGGGGTGGGGTTTATCGAATAATGCTTTTGCTTGAAATGTCCATCCCTACTGAGGGCAAACATGGATGTGGCCTCACTGATCTTAGACCAGCTGGTGTCTGTAGTAGACTACCGTAAAACTTCAAATAATGGCCGAGTCCCAAATTGCCGCCGGTCCCAATTAACCGCCGGGTGTAGCAAAATATTTTTTATATTAAACGCCCATCCCAAATAAACGCCGGGTCAAACATTGTTTTTCTGGTTGCCAAAAAATATTCTATGCAAATATAGCGGGTGTCTCTAGACATTAAAGACGGCCGAGGACCGACGAGACGTCAGCTGGTTGCTCCTGCCCGGTCTGTCCACTCCTCTCATCCGCACTTCAGCACCTGTCCTGGGCTGCACAGTGTCGGCTCGGCTCGGCTCGCTCCTCGTTTTAAATGACTTTACTCCTTTTAAAAGTAGCGTAAACAGCCTACTGTTCTCTGATTACTCATACGCGTATTTAGTTAGGCTATACGTTGCATTATTATTAGTTAAAGGCCTACTTCATTCAATCAAAAAAAAAAAAAAAAGGACGGTGGAGCGAGCCAACAGGTGCTGAAGTGTGGGAGAGGAGTGGAGAGACTGGGCGGGCTTTTTGCAACTTGCGGCGGATCAAGAAGGGGAGGACCGACATGACGGGGGTCTCGGTCTCCTGGTACCTGTGCGGGCCAGGACCGCGGAGGTCAGCGAGAGAGAGAACAAGTCCGCCCTGGCCGTATTTACAGTAATGCCTTGAGAAACGCACGTATCATTCCACCGCCGCCTGCCGCCACAGAGAGAAGCCTCTTTCCCCAGAAGGAGGTCCAGGTTGAACACTATTAATAAACGCAGGTCCCTAATAAACGCAGGTCCCTAATAAACGCCTGTTGATTTGAGCGATTTAAGCAAATAAACGGCCGGGCCCTTATTTGGTGTTTTACGGTAAGTTACTATTATATTAACTCGACTTTAAAGGGATATTCTGGCGTAAATTTAACCCATGGTCCAACGCACCGTAACACCGAGTTAGACCCCCCCTCGAGAGTTGAAGTCTGCTAACCGCTAGCTTCTCTAGTTGTAGCAACTTTAGCAATGACTGCACCATAACAAACAGCGCAGTCTATTGATCCACACGCAACCGATCAAAAAGCCACTTACAGCCACAAATAATGCTCAGAACAGCACCAAACATCATCAACAGTACAAACAGGGTCCCAGCCAATAATACGAGGCATCAAACATCTGTTAGCTTTGCCTGGTTTGTATTGAAAAGAGACCAAAACAACTCACCCACTCTCCTCCAGTTATACGCTATGCAGCAACTTTCCGTGTCCAGCACAGAGTCCAGGCACTGACAAAACACGTCAGAGTCCGACTGGCAGCACAAACATCTGGTTTCAGCACAAAAATCTGGTTTCAGCGGCCACTGGCAGGCAGTGACCACACTGACCACTTTTCTCCTTAATTTCCAGCACATAGACTCCACCGGCTCTCTCCCTCTTTCACTTTTCTCCTCCATTTCCTTCAGCTTGTCTTCAGTAAACTCGGTCTCAAACTGATAGTGGCGCCCATCGAAATGAAACCAGTCGTCATTGTTCTCAAACTCCATAAACTCAGCCGTGTTGTCCCTTCTGTGATGTCTGCTTGGTTTGAATAAATGTGAGTTTCTTTATTAGTTTATTAGTTGTTGTTTCTTACATTGGGCAGCCGTTCTCAGTGTATCAGATCAATCCTGGTTAAGTATATTAGTAAACTCATTATTGGTCACTCTGAGCTCGGACCTCCGGACCAAAACAGCTGTTTCCTCCTGGGAGAGGTTCGGCCTCTGGCGTCGCTGTCTCCTCCATCCATGTCCAAGTATAAAATGACAAACTTGCAGCGCGCATCGCCCTCCGCGCTGTTAAAGGTGAGGAGAGGAGCTCCTTTGATTGGTGAAGATCTGACTCGGCTGTGTCAAACCCACTCCACGCCTTTCTCTCCTCCTCCTGTCTCCCTCCCGCCCTCTCTCCTCCCTCGAGGGCTGGCGTAAGTCTGACTGCACGACCCACCAAACTTGCGAAATGGACCTGGACACGCCTAGTTGACGTGGCGAAGCTGCGCTGAGGTTAGACTTCGCCCGGTCTACGAGACTAGGGCCCAGAATGTGAAAGAGCTGCAATTAGTGCCTCCCAAGCAGATTGAGCCTACTTAACACTGCTGACCATAACATTACATCCAGCCATGTTTACTCCTTTATTTCCCCCTCTCAACTACTCTACTCTGCAAATTGATTTTACTGACAGCGCGCTGCAAACGCCACGGTTTCGTTTGGGGTCTTGTCCTACTCACCAACATGCTTCGGTGCCCATGGAGAAGACAGAGCAGGCTGCTGCTGTGATGTGAGAGGTTCTGGCTCGTAACGGTACCGCGGTCCGCGTACCGACGCGTACTGTAACACAGTGAAGCAGACATAACAGAAGGGACAACACGGCTGAGTTTATGGAGTTTGAGAACAACAACGACTGGTTTAATTTCGATGGGTGCCCCTATCAGTTTGAGACTGAGTTTACTGAAGACGAGCTGAAGGAAATGGAGGAGAAAAGTGAAAGAGGGAGAGAGCCGGTGGAGTCTATGTGCTGGACCTGGGGGAATCAAGTGATCAGTGTGGTCACTGCCTGCCAGTGGCCGCTGAAACCAGATGTTTGTGCTGAAACCAGATGTTTGTGCTGAGAAATTGCGGAGAGTTGTGCGTATGCACAGTTTGATAGATCTGAAAAAGGTGTAAATATTTTGGGCGTACGCCATTTCCGTCTTTTCGCCGTATGCAAAAATTTAGTAGCAGTTTTACACCCTTTTTGATAAATGAGGCCCCAGATAGGTAGAGAGAGTCCAGTGGGAACATAGCGCCTAATTTGGAGAAAAATCTTAGAACTGTGGGAACATAGGGCTGTGGGAACATAAGGCTGTGGGAACAGCATGGACCCGTTTTGGTCTCTTTTGAATAGAAACCAAGCAAAGCTAACAGATGTTTGATGCCTTGTATTATGAGATGGGACCCTGTTTGTACTGTTGATGAAGTTTGGTGCTGTTCTGAGCATTATTTGTGGCTATATGTGGCTTTTTGAGTGGTTGCGCGGGGATAAATAGACTGCGTTGTTTGTTATGGTGCGGCCATTGCTAAAGTTGCTAAAACTAGAAAGGCTAGCGGTTAGCAGACTTCATCTCTCGAGGGGGGGTCTAACTCGGTGTTACGGTGTGTTAGACCATGGGTTAAACTTACGCCGTAATATCCATGATTAACCATGACTAGGGCTGCCCCCGACCAAAGATTTTGTTGGTCGACCAGTAGTCGTCACTTATGGCGATTAGTCGACTAATGTGCGCTCACATTCAGGCGACGCACACGGACGTGACCGAACTTGCCTCAATGACGTTGTTTCCAGTAGGGCTGTCCCGATTATCATATTTTGATAATCGAATATTCACGGACATAAAATCGATCAAAATCGAAGCTTCGACAGCCGGGGGGTGCACGATCGTAATGTCTGATGTGGGGGTTGAGGAATATTTCAACGTTTATGTGTAGTTTTATGGACCTGTTCGTGTTGGGCATGATGCACGCGTGCGTCGCCTGAACGTCAGAGCGCGCTCCAGTCAAGTTCAATCCAGGACAGTTTAGGCTGTAAAAATGTCCTAAATGACGTTGTTTCATGTAAACTCTGGACTATCTCCCTTCAGGACACTTGGATTGCAGTGGACGAGCAGTGTGGAGGAATATTAAATGGTTGTTGTGTAGTTTTATGGACGTTTTTGTGTCGGGTCCTATTACTCTCATATAAAGTTTTGGTTGGACTAGGAACCGGCCTCCTGGATCTCCAGATGACCTTTGAGGAAAAAAAACTACTCAAGAGCATTCATCAGCATGAGGGGGAGTCAATAATGACTGAATTTCATTTTTTGGTGAAGTATTCTATGAGGAAAAAGTCCAGATGTTCTTTCATCAGATCAGTTCAGAAGAAACATGAAGAGACCTGAGCAGTTAGTATGAAGACACTGATCAACCACAAGAACCAGTTCCTGTTGACTCACAGTCACTATGAGCTGCAGGACCTCAACACACTCAACACTGGTAAAGAGGCTGGAGCAGGTCTCTTACCGGGAGCCTCCAGGTCCAGGTCCAGGTCCAGGTCCAGGTCCAGGTCCAGGACTGAAGTCTGGAGGATCACGTCTGGACCAGTCACTCTTCAGAGACCAGCTGGAGGGTCCAGGTCCAGGTCCAGGACTGAAGTCTGGAGGATCACGTCTGGACCAGTCACTCTTCAGAGACCAGCTGGAGGGTCCAGGTTCAAGACTGAAGTTTGGAGTATCTCTTTTGGACCAGTCACTCTTCAGAGACCAGCTGGAGGGTCCAGGTCCAGGTCCAGGACTGAAGTTTAGAGGATCTCCTTTGGACCGGTCACTCTTCAGAGATGGAAAGATGGATCCTGGAGACTCTGGTCCGTCCTCCTCTTCCTCCTCATTAACACTCATCTTCAGGACTTCAGTCAGTCTGAGAGGGAAACCAGAAACACTGACTGTGAGCTCAGACAGACAAGAGAAGTAACACATTTGAAATATTTATTTATGCCCACATAAAAAGAAAGTACAAGGCAAGGACATAAATACTGCCAGTGCAGTTGACAACAGGAGTCGGTCAGCTACAAAGCGCCTGGGCAGCTGAACACAGTTACATACATGATGACCTACAGGTCAGATAGAAAGCAGACATCATTCAAGGATACAAAAAATACAGTATCATCCAGACTGAGCAGCTTCCAATAATAGCCGATACTGAGCAGTACCTGGCCAACTGTTTAGCTCTTCTTTTAGGGAGGCCGGCCATCTGTACGCCCCTCACAACCAACTTTTGTATGTCCCAGACTACCAAATAGAAAGCCTAGACGTTTACATTTGTAGCCCAGCTGAGAGATGGTCTGCTTCAGCTGCTGCTATTTTAGCGCTTTGGTTAGAAAGGCCTCCTCAAGACTGTAATCAAATGGTGCTTTTCCACTACACTTTTCACGGCATGGAATGGCATGGCATGGCTTGGCTTGGCACGGTAAAGGTGCTTTTCCACTACAGCTGAGTTCTTCTAGTTCCTCCTCAGCGGGGGCGGCACGGGGGAGATCGGGGGCTCCAAACTCACTCATCTGCACACACACACACACACACACACACAAGGTTTAGATAGATTTATATTTTTATATTTGAAGTGAATCATGTCAATCGCAACTGTAGGCTATATATATACTTTTATATTTTCAATGAATCATGTTAATTCCAGCCCACAGACTGTAAAAACATGGCCGTAGCACCGTGACGTCCCCCATTGGTTTTGGGGAGTCGTTTTTCTGACTCCAACATGGCGGCCTGAACAGCGCCATGTTGGATTGGCCGGCCGAGAACCCGCCCACTGGCCTCGAAGCAGCTGTCCACGGAGCTGCTCGGACCTGTCACTCAACGTTTCCGCGCCCTGATTGGCCAGAGTTTTAACCTAATAACAGTAAAACGGTAGAGTTAAAAAACAATTCACCCCCCCCCCCCAGAGTGTGTGCGGGGGTAGAAACTATCGGTTGAGACCAGAAAACGTTCTGACACCAGGTTTTTAACATGTTTACTGAGGATGTAAAGTCGGTGATTTTAACATGGGGGTCTATGGAGAATGCTGCTTTCTGACACCAGCCCCCAGAGGAAGATTATGTTCAGCCCGTATTCAGAGTAATGTGATTAATAACTTTTAGAGGGATAAATAGGTGGTAAATTACAGGTAATTAAAGGGTTGACTTGACAAACCTGTTGTAAACCTGTCGGTCTAGTTAAGACGAGGTCAGTTTTCAATTTATTAGACGTTCAGAGCATTTATTATAATTGCACCACAGTGGAAAGTGCAAGAAGCCCCCAGAGGAAGAAGAGGGGATTGCAGCTTGTTGAACAAGGAAGTGACTTCACTTCTCAGACCCACAACTGCCCCCTTGTTCCAGCCATATAGATTTTATATAGAATCATGTCTAACCCTGTAACTATGTAAATGTACTTTTCCGTTATAATGGCCCTCTGTCTTTTTGGACTTTTTATGTTAATAGTTGTATTGTTTTGGGGACTACGGATGTAATTTAGCACATGTGCTAAATCTGGTGTATTTACTGTGGTACTCTAGCACTCACTGTCCATTAATATGCACTGTCCCGACTAAATAAACAAATAAAGTTAAAAAAAAAAAAAAAAAAAAAAGTAAAAGTTTACTCCCTCTGCTCTTCTTTAGCCTACTTGTCGTCTCTTTTTTTGTAGCTACGTCAGTTCATCACAACAGGCTGAGACAACAGGAAGTAGCTGTCCTCCAGCTGTGTCTCAGTGTCTCTGTGTGGACACAAGTTCACTCTGACTCTTCTTCCCTCCACACTTCACTTCACAGGGACTGAGACTCACAGACTTTAACGGTGAATAATAATAATAATAATGTTGGTTTAACACTCACCTAGAGCAGCTTCACTCTTAACTCCTTCTCTCGTCTTAAAATGGCGTCTGAACTAAATACTTTCATTTTAATATCTCCTCCCTCCCTCTGTTTTACAGGAAACCACGACACTGAACAGCCTAGTACTACGGCCGTTGACTTGTATAACTTACAAAAGGTTCAGACAAAACCTTTGAACCTAGTTACATCGCTATCCGACAACTGAGGAAACAGCTTGTAAAACCACATGGATTTCAAATTACAGATTTTTTTTTGTCAATTCTCGCATTTTGGGGGCCGGAAGGCAAAACAAACACCCAAAAATATGTTAAAGAGCCTTCAAAAAGTTGTATTTCCATAATATATCCCCTTAAGTCTTTATTTAAGAACTTAAATAGAGACTGATGACTAAAACACGTTACTATTTGAAATAAAAATGCATGTTTTTCAGCATATTTCATGTCATAACTAATGTTGTCAGGTGGTACAACCAATTTTCGTCAGGTGGTGCAACCAATTTAAACCAAAAAAATATAGGTTAAATTAACCAAATGGTTTCCAAATGTAATGTAGCCTATGTAGTTATTATACTGAATATATGAATTTGTGTATTTGTGTTATTATTTTCCTGTCTTTAAATGTAAAATTGGATGTTAACGATACTTAAAACCTGACCTACAGAATGCAAAAATCTTAAATTATTGTAAAAAACAAAAAAAAAACCCAAAATGATAAAATAATGTGTTTGTAGACACCCTAAGGGGCGTCTGAACTAAATACTTTCACTTTCTATCTCCTCCCTCCCTCTGTTTTACAGCCTACTATAGGGCCGTTGACTTATATAACTTACATAAGGTTCAGACAAAAACGACAACAACACACTAAGTGAATAAAAATAATCCATTCCATAGCAGCAGTGAGTGGGCGGAGGATTCAGTTTATAATGAGTTTTAGTTTGCATAAAAACAGCCTCTTTGTAGCATTGCATTCGTGCAATTGTACTTTTTGGTTTTCTTTAGTCTCCCGCAACAACAATAACACAGTGACCCTTGTCCCCTTCCAATCCCTTCACATAAAACTTCTGACTGGTTCTCTGATCAATCACAACCATAGACTGTAAAGATCGCAACGGAGAGTCCAAGTATCGCGAGACTTCGTGGCTCCGTTCTCGTTCTCGTGCCTGCTAGTAGTAGCAGAGTAGCATCAGCTGCTGCGCACTAAGGAAACTCAGGTAAGTGTTTGTCCTGTTTTACACCTGTAGACGACTTCATTCACCTGGTCGGTTGGTGCACAGCCTCATTTAAAGTTTGCACAGTCGGATATTAAAACTGTGAAGTTAGAAACTAGTTTATCTGACAGTTTTATTTTAAAATCATGAGCATGTAGCAGCCGCAGCAGCAGCAGCAGGCTAACAGGCTAACAGGCTAATGCTGCAGCCGTTAGCACCGAGTTTAGACTATAGAGGACAATAAAAACTAAACAAACAGTTTCTACCTTCACTTATGAAGGTCGGTGCACATATAAATAAACCACTGACTCTGAATTAAAACAAATGTTTAATATCTATGGACTCTGTGTTGATAACAGGTCGTTAGCACTGTTAGCTTCGCTGCTAACTCTGCTCCTTCCTCCACATTATTACATGTTTCACTCAGAATGAAACTTTAACACATGTTTCATTTATTACACATTATGTAAAGACAGAATGAGCAGAGCTGCTGGTGTCAGACGTCTGGCCTCTTATAACGGGTCTGTATTCAGGGTTCCTACGCAAACTTATGGAAATGTATGGAATTTGATTTTATACATTTCCAGGTCTGGAAAAGTATGGAAAATGGAAACTATTGTATGGAAATATATCTGGGTTTGGTCTCATCTGAAGTTATTTGAGTTAATTATTTTGTATGGACTATTGTACCGAGCTACAATCTCCAGGAAATGATTTGGTTACATAATGGCATACACATTCAGAATAATGAAAACAAATGATAAATTGCATGATTTTTTTATATTATGCACATCTATTTACTCAAAAAACACAAATAATTTGAATTTTCTTACCGAGAAGTCTGGATATTAAGGTCTGGAAAAAGTATGGAATTGGGAAATTTCAAATGTGTAGGAACCCTGTGTATTTGTCTTCTGCTCATCCTGGTGGAGATATTATGATATAAGCAAGAATTAGCCTACAGCCCGTATTCAGATTAAAGTGATATTGATCTGTGCACTTTGATAAATAACTTATTGGGATGTTATTTTTCAACTGGTGGTAAATAATAGGTAGGTAGATAGATGCTTTTTTTTGTCCCCATAAGGAAATTATTGTATCGCTGTGTACTTTCAGCATTCACACTAATTATGTTCAGCCCGTATTCAGAGTAATGTAATTAATAACTTTTAGAGGGATGTTGTTATTGTGTAATAGGTGGTAAATTACAGGAAACAAACCTGTTGTAAACCTGTCGGTCTAGTTAAGACGAGATCAGTTTTCAATTTATTAGAAGTTCACAGCATTTATTATTATTGCACCACAGTGGAAAGTGCAAGAAGAAACAGAAAGTGACTTCAGTCAGAGCTGAAAACTGAAAAAAAACTGTTTTGTAAAAGAAGTTCAGTAGAAACAACAGAAGTACTGAAGAATCAAGTAGAAAATATAGATAAAGACACGTCAGCAATATGAACCACATGGTATTTCATGAGAACAGCTTTGTTTATTATCTCCTCCTTTTAGACTCTAGGAAACTTTATTGTCAACACGTCCATTGACAAATTCACAGTGTCAGTTATTCTTCCTCAGTGACTCATGTAGACTTTATTATTTCCAGACTTGTGTTCTTTTATTCTTTTGTTTTCTTGTTGTGCTGTTTTATTGTTTAGTTTTCTTCTTGTTGTGCTGTTTTATTGTTTAGTTTTCTTCTTGTTGATGTTGTGTTTCCCTCCATCTGAGTCGTTCCCTCCTATAATCAATGAATTATAGAGCGGTTGAGTTTGTCTGGTGTTTGGATCAATGTAACACTGATATGTTGAGTTTAGTTTAGTCTGGTTAGTTGATGAGATGTTATAAATAATAAATTATAAACAGAGACAACTAAAAAAAACAAAAGGTTTTCCTGTAATAACACAAACCACTTTTAAAACACACAGCCTGGGCAAAATAAACACAGTATATGGAATAAAAAATAATAAAGAGCAGAGGCTATTTACTAATATTTACCAAGGACAGTTCATACTCTACCACACATTTCACAACACAGGGTAAAAACAGACCAAACAGCTGTTGTCGTTTTTAAAGAGTAAATCTGCTGATTCACGCTCCAGTCCAGTCGGTGGTGGTTTGACCAACCAACAACAACCAACCACAGAAGAGCTTCCGGTCCGGTCCGGTCCGGTCCGTGTCCCTCGTGCACAATAAACAACAAATATTTTACAGAACGAACTGGAAACTCTGAATGTTTTATTAATATGAGTTAAATTAAACCAATAATCATTTAAATTCTCATATTATTTACCATAATTATCATACCAGAGAATTTCTAATATTGTCGTAGACTGGCTCTGGTTCTGTGCAGCCGCTGCTCGGTCAGTCGGACACCGAGTTAGCCCCCCCCCCCCCCCTTCGAGACATTAAAGGAGAATTCCGGCCATTTTTGTCCTGATGGTCACCCAGTGTTGGGGGGGGAGCAAAGCAACGCGACTAAAATTGATGCAGGCAAACCAGAGTTACCATGGCTACCCGGCGCTAGGGATAGCCACAACGCTAACCCATGGGGGCAATTCTTTCAACCACAACAAACACTCAGAAAACAATCAAATATCTATGGTGAACATCTGTAGGCGGAGACGCTCAGAGAGAAAAGTAGAGGTGACGCCATGAGTTAAATAGCTGCGCTTTTACAGCCGATTTTAGGATGAAACTCTGAACGACCAGGTTATGAGCTAAGCATAAGTTACCATGGTGATCTACCGTATCCACCTTCGTAGTACAGGAGAGCCCAGCTTTAGACTCAACATACCTCACTAACCCACTAAACTGGCTTCGCAGTAGCTCCGCCCCTCTGGCTTGTCGTCGACTGCTGCCATTATTGTTTTCATTCATTTACTTGCACATCGCTGCGTCACGATCGCTTCACATCCACCACGGAAACTCTAGTTCTGAGTTATGCACGTGAAGTAACGAGTAATGAGCCTGTTTAAATCGCAGTAATGATAAACGCAAGTGGCCACTGAAACTGAATGTTTGTGCTGCCAGTCGGCCTCGGACGTGTGTTGTCAGTGCCTGGACCCTATGCTGGATGCGGAAAGTTGCTGCATAGCGTATAACTGGAGCAGAGTGGGTGAGTTGTTTTCCTCTCTTTTCAATAGAAACCAGGCTAAGCTAACAGATGTTTGATGCCTCGTATTATGGGCTGGGACCCTGTTTGTACTGTTGATGACGTTTAGTGCTGTTCTGTGCATTATTTGTGGCTATAAGTGGCTTTTTGATCGGTGGCTAGTGGATCCGTATACTGCGCTGTTTGTTATCATGCGGTCATTACTAAAGTTGCTACAACTAGAGAAGCTATCGGTTAGCAGACTTCATCTCTCGAGGGGGGGTCTAACTCAATATTTTAAGTGTTAATACTTTAAGGGCCGGATTTACTAAGGTCCCAGATAACGGGCGCTAAATTGTTTGCACCCGCTAAAATATTGCGTGTTTGGTTAGTGCACGCAAAACAGGTGATCTACTAAGAGTAACCCGCTAAATGAAAACACGTGCAAACCACAATATGTAAATGAGGGTTTTGTGCGTGGTAATCGTTTCCACCATGAAGAGAGTGGACAGAGAGCTGGATGGACGAAGGGACAGAATGACATTTGATCCGATGCATACAATGACAGCATGTGTGTTCATCTCTCTCGCGCTCTGTTTAGATAAATAAACACAAATCGCTGCAGGGCCCAACTCGTCATATAGTGACGAACAGGCAGCAGCTGCAGCGACAATCACACACTTGTAATATGTGTGTGTGTGCCACTCATGATCCAGTGGATTAATAGAGAGCTCAGGTGGGACACACGGATCTAAACTCTCTGACCACTGACCAGAGGGATCAAAGACGGGTGAAGGCAGTGCTGACGTGTCTCAGTCCACCACCGGGACTGAGAGACGGAGCTGAGCAGCCAGGTACTGGAGAGGAGAGGAGAGGAGAGGAGAGGAAAGGAGCGCACTGCAGGACAGACGTGTGTCGTGCGTAACAGCGCGTAAAAGACTTTTAACACGGCTGAAAAACTGTTACAGAATTACCCAGACGTGAGGAAATGCAGAGATGTAAGATCATGGGGCTCTGACAGGTATCAAACCAATAAACGCATTAGTTTTGGCAAAGTTGTATCAGTTAGTACATGGTTTTCAGACGTGGTAAATGAAGACGCACAAACAGCCACCGCAATCTCTTCCTGGTTTGGTAAATCACATTGCGCTCGCTAAATAAATCGATTTGCATCTACTCCTCCCAGTATTTTGCACGTTCTGGCTGAAACACCCATATTTACTTATTCATCAAGGCAAACACGCTAAATGGATCGCACGTGCTTTTCTGCCCGTTTGAGAGACGCAATCCTCGGTGCGCCCGGTTAGTAGATCAGGTTCCATGTGTGTTTGCGCGTGCAATCACGTTTGCACACGTTTTAATACACGCAAACCTTTAGTAAATCCGGCCCTAAGTGTTTAAGATAATAAAACACATTTCAACACAAGGCCTATATTGATATTATAATAATAACATAACAACAACCGTGAGATTTGATTTGTTTGTATTTTATTTTTATTACATTGTCCCGTCAGCCAAGGTTGAACTATATTCACCTGTAATAGAGGAGACCAGACCTTTTAGACTCACATTAGAGCAAGTACATATAATAAAAATACAATGATAAGATGTAGTGAGACTTTACTTGTTACAGAAGCAGAATAAGTGTAAAAAGCAAAGGTAAATATCAAATATACATTGATTCATTGATCATAATAGAAAAATAAATAGTGTTTACTTTGTTGGGCAAAGACTAAAACAACGTGGCGCCCTACGCAGCAGGTAAATCTGTGAATTACAGTGTCCTGTAAGGGACAAACAGTCAGGTCAAGTCAAACAGGTTAACTGCCTCACATTAATATGTTAGCTGTCGTCATAGCAGCCTGATCTGAAACTCCATCATGTTAAAAAAACACTGAATAATATCATGTGGAAATGAGCTGCAGTTCTTCACCACACCACAAGATGGAGCTGGTTAATCAGAATGGATGAAGAAGAAAACGGGAGGAAGAGGAAGAGCAGGAACAGAGAGTGTGTAGAGGATCAGATGAGTCCAGAGACAGTGATGATCTCTGTCCGGTCCAGAACACACAGGGAGGATGGTGGACTGGACTCTGCGACAGTGGAGCTGCTCTCAGATCAGATCAGGAGGTTCAGGACTAGAGGAACTGAGGAGTTTCCCACCTGAGAAGAGAAGCAGAGGAAAGAGGTGATGGATCAGTGGTTGTCTCTCTCTCCCTGCTCTGATTGGCTGACTGTTGTCTCTGTTATTGTCTCACACTGACTTTAGTCCAATAGTGCTGAAAGCAGCACAGACTGACTCCGCCCCCCTACTGACCTCACAGTCTCCAGTCTACAGTCAGGACTCTTCACAAGATCAAACAGATCCTTCACGTCTGAAGACTTCAGGTTGTTGTTGCTCAGGTCCAGGTGTCTGAGGTGGGAGGGGTTGGACTTCAGAGCTGAGACCAGAGAAGAACAGCTGACCTCTGACAAACTGCAGCTGTCCAATCTGAATAAAGAATAAAAGAAGAAGATTAATTCATTGATGACCAGAAAGAACAGTTTTTTCTTCAACAGGTGAATTTCAGTGTCTTTGTCCAAACATGAGTTGTGAGGATCTTGTGCACATTTTTGTGATGGAGATGATGTGAGTTGATGGGCTGTTACTGGGCATTTTCTCCAGATTTTCTAGAAAACATGTGTCGTCTGACTGAGAGAAATACAAGTGTGTGTGAAGGTTGAACTGAAGTGAACAGACATTATTCATGACCACTGAGTGAAATGAGATGAAACTGAAGAATCATTCTCACACAACAACAACTGCAAATATTCAACAACCACTATTTCAAATGTCATTAATCAATTCAATCAAAGTCAATGATTCAAGTTCTGAGTGAAGATCAATCTGGTTCAGTTGTGGATCAAAGATCTAAGATCTACAACAGCAACAGTCAGTGAACTGACCTCAGAGTCTCCAGTCGACAGTCTGGACTCTCCAGAAAACCACTCAGATCCTTCACTCCTGAATCCTGCAGGTTGTTTCTACTCAGGTCCAGGTGTCTCAGGTGGGAGGGGTTGGACTTCAGAGCTGAGACCAGAGAAGAACAGCTGATCTCCGACAACCTGCAGAATTCCAATCTGAATAAAGAATAAAAGAAGAACATTAATTAATTGATAACTGATCAGACGTGTCCTGATCAATAACCAATAGAGGGACTTTGTCCTTGTGTTCTTGTGGATCTTCATCATGTGGCCTTCTACACATCATCCACATGTCAGCACAGATTCATCAGCTGCTAATGACCTCAGCTCAGTCTGTCAATATACAATCAATATCTGATCAATACCTGTTGGACTTAACACTGACTACAACTCTCTGGTTTAGAGACTCTGATTCTTTTAGACAGATTTATATTTGTACGATTTCATGTCACTAACTTGCAGAGATGGGGACTCGAACTCGAATTGACAGACTGAGCTGAGGTCATTAGCGAGTCGTACTTAAGTCGCACACACAGAGACTTCAGACTCGACTTGGACTCGTGTTTTGTTTTTTAATAAAAGCAGTGAGTTGAGGACAAAGCTCCTTGTTGACAGCGTTCAGTGTCTCATCATCTGTTCAGAGCTGAAGAAGCTTCAAGGTGCGTTCACACAGGACATTTTATTTTAAGTTTACATATTAAGTCAAGCAAACAAGTGACTGAGCGTTTAATCGCTCTGAGCGACAGCAACTGAGCAATGGAACGATTTTTCACTCTGTCGCTCATGATGAGAAATCCCAACTCTCTGGCCCTCAGTCGCTTGTTGCTCAGTGCTGATTGGCTGCTGTAATCTATGCGTAACTATGACAACTACTGAAACCATGGAAACGTAATACAACTCCACCGGTCCGGCAGAGCAAAGCCGGCTTGACGTTGTATGGCGCTTGTGGGACTTCCACAACTGGTAAACAGCGGCAGCAGGTACAATGTCGACGCCGAGCGAGGTGAAATTCACTGGAATCGCTTGAATCATGTCATCAGAGCAATCTGTTGAATTGTTTCAAACTGACAGAGCGATTTTTTTGGAGCGACACAAGTGACAGTGACAAAAATAAAAGGTCCGGTGTGAACACACCTTCAGAAAGAACAAGTTTAGAAAATGAAAGTCCAACAGCTGAAGCAACAGGAAGCAGGTTAAACAGAAGTAAAGACAGATTTTCTGGCATGAAGCGTGATGTTTTAAACAGGTAGAGGTCAGATCGTTTTCTCATGGTATGATTCAATTGGATCACGAAATAAAATTTTGACCCCTGTTCACTTACATGGAGGCTTTTTCTGAATTGAGGTCCCATGGTGACGTTACTAACTGCTTCCGCGGCGCTGAGGCTCTCTATTTTAACATGGGGGTCAATGGAGAATTGCTCACTTCTGGTCCCAGCCCCCAGTGGCCACTGGAGAACTGCAGCTTTTTGAACACGGAAGTGGTCTTCACTTGTAGAACCAACAACTCCCCCCTTGCACTCGACCCTCTCCGAGCCAGCTGAGCTCACAGGGAGCAGACATTAGCTGCCAACAGCTCCCCTACAGCCAGCCTCCTCTGGACCGCAGCTTTCCAGCCTCCACTGGACTGCAGCTTTCCAGCCTCCTCTGGACCGCAGCTTTCCGGCCTCCACTGGACCGCAGCATTCCGGCCTCCTCTGGACCGCAGCTTTCCGGCCTCCTCTGGACCGCAGCTTTCCGGCCTCCACTGGACCGCAGCATTCCGGCCTCCTCTGGACCGCAGCTTTCCGGCCTCCACTGGACCGCAGCTTTCCGGCCTCCTCTGGACTGCAGCTTTCCGGCCTCCTCTGTACCACAGCAGCTTTCCAGCCTCCACTGGACCACAGCAGCTTTCCAGCCTCCACTGGACCGAGAATGTTGGATGGAAAACATGGAGCAGCCTGAGAAGACTCAACCGCTGATCTCTGATCAGGTTCAGCTCCCTGAACGAAAGCAGAACCAGCAGACTGACATCTTGGTTCTCCAAGCCCTCGGCCCAGTCCCTCTCCGAAGCCAGCTGAGCTCACAGGGAGCAGACATTAGCTGCCAACAGCTCCCCTACAGCCAGCCTCCTCTGGACCGCAGCTTTCCAGCCTCCTCTGGACCGCAGCTTTCCAGCCTCCACTGGACCGCAGCTTTCCAGCCTCCTCTGCCTCTGCTGCCAGCTCTGTGGATCTCAGCTGCTTCCTCTCATGCTTCCTCCCATGGTTCTGTCAGCTCCACAACATCCACCAGCTGCTGTGTTTCTGACCACAACTCAACATCTGCTCTCAGATCAGTGCTGCACATTGGTTCAACAACAAGTGTCTGAGTTGAAAACAACAGTTGTAGAAGCTGAGCTCGTTCTCTGCTGCTCTGAATCAATGAAATGAAACACTACGACTGCTCTCACCTTCTTCTCTCTGGACTCATCTCAACTGTTTTCTCTCTTCAGCTTCTTGATCAAAATCCTCACACACAAATCCTGACATGTATGAACCAATGAGAAGCTGAAGCTTCAAACAACTACAACAGCTCCAGTCAGTGAACTCACCTCAGAATCTCCAGTCTACAGTTTGGACTCTCCAGTCCAGCACACAGAAGCTTCACTGATGAACCATCCAGCTTGTTGTCACTCAGGTCCAGGTGTCTCAGGTGGGAGGGGCTGGACTTCAGAGCTGAGGCAACGACTTCATAGTGAACCTCTGAGAGTAGACAACCACCAAGTCTGTGATTAGAGAAGAAGCAAAATGTGTGAGAGTAAAATCAGACAATTTGTACTAAACACACACAACATGTCATCATGTGATCAACATGTGCTCTTCACACTCTGGTTCAGTTCATCTTCTTTCTTTGTGTTGGACATGAAACAATAATCCTCATCAGGGCTGGGCTGGAAAAATCCATTCAGATTCAGATCCACCTCCTCTTGACTCATCCATCCATCCATTCATCATGTCAACATTCATGGTTTTAATAATGCACCAGGTCACAGCATCAGTTCTCTGAGCGTCTCATTCATGTCCAAGTCAAACTGGAGTTGGGACTGAAATCTAAAACAAAATCATGATGTTGAATCAGGAATCAAAGTGAATCAGAGATCAGATGGATTCAGGTGATCAGTGATCAATGCCCAGCCCTGACCCTCATCACTCTGTCAGACCTGCACATTGTTCATGTCCATCTTTGTTTGACTTGAAACATCTGCATGTTTAAAACTCACAGTGTTAAAACATCTGGAGAAAAAAC
Source organism: Trachurus japonicus (assembly GCF_045865225.1). Taxonomy (NCBI): domain Eukaryota; kingdom Metazoa; phylum Chordata; class Actinopteri; order Carangiformes; family Carangidae; genus Trachurus; species Trachurus japonicus. The sequence continues at coordinate 214,284 of NW_028221084.1, read as the reverse complement.
GCAACTGACCTGAAACTGGAGAAACGTCAAACTGAGACTGTGTGTGTGTGTGACTAATTAGGGCCACGGGCCTTCGCACCGGGCACTGAGAAGAAAAAGAGCGAAAAAGACCAATCATTGGAGTTTAACAAACGTCTACTGCTCAGGCATACTTTCACCTAGAGACTCCATTTAAACTTTAAACAGTAGACACAAGTCTTGTGTATTGGTGTATTACTCCACGTTTTGATAGGTCATATAGTTTTTGATCAATCCCTGATCAATGACCATGATAATTTTTGGAGAAATTATGAGATTATAATGGGTGTGTATTGCACGGAATGTTCGTGTCAGAGTGCGTGACATCATCGGTTAGAGTGGGAGAGATGCCAGAAAAACTCCAGATTTTTTCTCTTTCCACACTCGGCCCGGCCACAATTTACACTCCACACACATAATCTTTTCAGAATTTGTAAGACAAACTTGTTCTGTCTCTCATCATGTGCTCAAAATATCAGAGAGACTTACAGAATTTAAACTCGGAGCCTCTGAGTGCGGTCACGTCTGTCTCTGCTCCTCATTGACTCCAATACAAATATTTTCTGAGAGGAGCAGAACGGCCTGATGTTTTAAAACTGCCAGCGTCTCCAAAATATTTACTGTAGAAACACCAAATCGTACCAAAATTTTCAGGAAGTCCTTAGAGCAATGTGATCTGTGTAATGTTCTGATAGGAGTTACCGTTTTGTCACGCTAAGCCTAAATGTGAGACTGGTGCAGAGGCAGAAAATGGCTCTTTTTCTCCACGTTTCTGTCTGCCTGAGCCTGCGGGGGCCCCTATCGCCGTGGTAACCTCTGTGATTCTCAGGCCAGAGCTCGTTAACTTCATAAACAATCCACCTGGCGCTCGTTTAAATGTTTATAAACACAGACACAGCTAAATCAGACTGACACAGGATGCAGCTACTAACTAACTATGTGTCAAATCAGTCACACACACACACACAGACTCTAGAACCAGCTTCATGTGATTACAGTTACACACACATCAAAACACACAGGTAACATACAAATGCGCGCGGAAGCACGCACTCCTCTCCCACAGTCACACACGCAGTTAACCTAATGTGGTTACAGCTCCTCCATATCAGTGCTTATAGAAAGATGATCATGTGTCTGTCTGATCAGCTCTGTCTTGACCTTAAGATCGTGGGTTTGATTCCCATGTTGACAGAGATGGCACAACCGGCAGTAGCCCCGTGGGCCTTTCAAAATTTCCCGAGAGGAAATTTTCTAGTTGATGGTGTTATTTATCATGTCTGGACTCACCGAGCCTTCCTGCAGTTCCTCACAGCTGGGATCAGTCTCCGTCGTCCCTCCGGTGATGTCTTGTACTTGTTCAGGTCCAACTCGTCCAGAACCTGCTCTGACATCTGCAGCATGTAGGCCAGAGCTGAACACTGGATCTCAGAGAGGAACTCTGATCTGTTCTCTGACTCCAGGAACTTTTGGATCTGCTGATGAACTGACTGGTCCTTCATCTCCGTCAGACAGTGGAAGATGTTGATGCTTCTGTCAGGAGAGATTTTATCATGGTTCATGCCCCTTAGCATGCTGATGATTCTGTCAGGAGACATGTCCTCAGTCTTCATCTCCTTGAGGTTGTTGATGGTTCTCTGGATGGTTTCTGGACTGTTGTCTGTCTGACCCAGCAGACCTCCTAACAGCCTCTGGTTGGACTCCAGAGAGAGGCCATGAAGGAAGCGAACAAACAGGTCCAGGTGACCGTTTCTACTGCGGAGGGATTTCTGCATGGCTCTCTGCAGGAAGACATCCAGGGTTAGAGGACTGTTATTGATCTGTGGATGACTGTTGATGATCTGTGGATGACTGTTGATGATTGACAGATGACTGCTCGCATTGAATCCATGAGAAGAAGGCATTGTGCTCTTCTCTCCCTCTTCGTAGTTTTCTCCGAGGAACTTATTGAGGACCTGTGTGTTCCTGTTGGTGAGACAGTGGAACATGTAGACTGCAGCCAGAAACTCCTGAACACTCAGATGAACAAAGCAGTAGACTGTTTTCTGGAATATCACACTCTCTCTTTTGAAGATCTCAGTACAGAGTCCTGAGTTCACCAAGGCCTCTGTGACATCCAGACCACACTGCTCCAGGTCTTCTTGGTAGAACATGATGTTTCCTTCCTCCAGCTGTTCAAACGCCAGCCTCCCCAGCTTCAGAAGAACTTCCCTGTCGGCCTCCGTCAGCTCCTGTGGACTCGTCTCATGTCCTTCACCGTACTTGTTCTTCTTCCTCTTTGTCTGGACCAGCAGGAAGTGTGAGAACAGGTCCGTCGTGGTCTTGGGCAGCTCTCCTCTCTGGTCTGTGGTCAACATGTGCTCCAGAACTGTAGCACTGATCCAGCAGAAGACTGGGACTTGACACATGATGTGGAGGCTCCTGGACGTCTTGATGTGTGAGATGATTCTTCTGGACAGATCTTCATCACTGGACCTCCTCCTGAAGTACTCCTCCATCTGGGCGTCAGTGAAGCCTCGGACCTCTGTTACCCTGTCGACACATGTAGGAGGGATCTGATTGGCTGCTGCAGGTCTGGAGGTGATCCAGACCAGAGCCGAGGGAAGCAGATTCCCCTGGATGAGGTTTGTCAGCAGCACGTTGACTGATGACGTCTGTGTGACATCAGACACAACCTCCCTGTTGTTGAAGTCCAGTGACAGTCGGCTTTCATCCAGGCCGTCAAAGATGAAGAGAAGTTTACAGACAGCCAGCTGCTCTGCTGTGACCTTCTGTAATGTTGGATGGAAAACATGGAGCAGCCCGAGAAGACTCAACCGCTGATCTCTGATCAGGTTCAGCTCCCTGAACGAAAGCAGAACCAGCAGACTGACATCTTGGTTCTCCAAGCCCTCGGCCCAGTCCAGAGTGAACTTCTGCACCGAGAAGGTTTTTCCAACGCCAGCGACGCCGTTGGTCAGAACCACTCTGATGGGACTCTGTTGGACAGGTGAGACTGTAGAGACGTCCTCTCTCTGTTGGACAGGTGAGACCGTAGAGACGTCCTCTCTCTGTTGGACAGGTGAGACCGTAGAGACGTCCTCTCTCTGTTGGACAGGTGAGACCGTAGAGACGTCCTCTCTCTGTTGGACAGGTGAGACCGTAGAGACGTCCTCTCTCTGGTGGACAGGTGAGACCGTAGAGACGTCCTCTCTCTGTTGGACAGGTGAGACCGTAGAGACGTCCTCTGTCTGTTGGACAGGTGAGACCGTAGAGACGTCCTCTCTCTGTTGGACAGGTGAGACCGTAGAGACTTTGTCTCTCTGTTGGACAGGTGAGACCGTAGAGACTTTGTCTCTCTGTTTGACAGGTGAGACTGTAGAGACGTCTTCTCTCTGTTGGACAGGTGAGACCGTAGAGACGTCCTCTCTCCATTGGACAGGTGAGACCGTAGAGACGTCCTCTCTCTGTTGGAAAAGTGAGACTGAAGAGACGTCCTCTCTATGTTGGACAGGTAAGTCTTTAAAGATGTCGTTGCACCTGATTGGAGTGTCATGGAGGGTCTTCTTCTTGGACGTTGTCTCCAGCTGTATCACCTCATGTTGGGTATTAACCTCTTCACTCTGTCCCTCTGTGATGTAGAGCTCAGTGTAGATCCTGTTGAGGAGAGTTCCACTTCCTGTTCCACTTCCTGTTCCCTCAGTTCCTTCAGTCACTCGTTCACATCTGCTCCTCAGACTGATCTTATGTTGATCTAAAACCTCCTGCAGACCACCATCTGCTGAGAGAGAAGAGACAGAGTCAGACTGAAGACAGAGAGTCTGACAATCTGATCAGATTATTTTCATCAGCTACAGAAAAACTACAGACAACAAAGAGAAGGTTTGAATTAGGGATGGGACTTTTTGTCGACAAATCGACAAAAAATCGACACATGCTCCCCTCGACAAAAAAAATGGAGTGTCGAAATGTCGAGGGGGCGGGGCTTGTGGGATTTCCATGTGTAAATTGCATTTTGTCTTTCAATATTTCCTATTCAAATTAACAGCAGAAAGTGCCACTTTTCCCCTAATGAAATAAAATATTTTAAATAAAACAAATCCACCTTTTCTAAATGGGATAGCTACTTGACCCTCATTCTGCTTCACATGTGACGGATGTGCGCGCATGCTGACAGGCCACAGAGTCAAGAGATCAGCTGTCCGGGCTCCCTGCAGTTGATGACGAGTCCGGGTCCGCAAAGAGGGCAAAACCATCGGCAAAACAGGTGGATGCAATGGTTGCATTCTCCGTAGAGGACGCGGACATGCACAGAAGAAAAAAAAAAGAAAAAGAAACCGAATGTGCGCTGCCTAGTCCGCTCGTGCCGACAGCGGCGTTAATAAACCACAACAAAAGCACGTGTACCCCCCCCCGCCCGCATATCTGCTGCTGTTAAAAAAAAAAAAGGGCCGACAAATCGACAAAAAGTCGACACATGGGCCTCGACAATCGACAATCCAAATCCTGTGTCGTTCCCATCCCTAGTTTGAATCATAATCTTAAATGTCAGTGCTGTGTGATGGAACAATGACTCTGGAGAAAACAACAAATGACCACATCAGCAGACAGATGTTCAGTCTCACTTTGTACACAGCTGCTCTGATTGTCTGTCTGCAGCTCACCTCTGGTTCTGGGTCTTTTTCCACACTGGGGACAGGAGGGGGGTCCTGAAGAACCAGACCGGTCCCAGTCTGAGGTGAAGCACTGTCTGCAGAACCAGTGTCCACAGCTGATGGAGACTGGATCCTTCAGGACGTCCTGACAGAGACCACAGCTGGACAGCTGCTGGTCCACAGAGACACCACTCCTCTTCCTCCTGTCAAGACATTTCTGGATCAACAACATGTCACAGCTCCACATCTGTGCTCTGCTAACGCTAACCACTGTAAGAGGGTGGGGCTTCAGTAAGCAGAGGAGTAGAGAGAGAGAAAGTAAGAAAGTAATCTTAAGAAATGTCTTAAGAAGAAAATTAAGAAGTTCATAAGAAAGTTCTTAAGTGCAATTCCTCAATATTTTCTTATGAACAGTCATTTCTTACAAATTTCTTATTTGGGGTTTATCGAATAGTGCTTTTGGGGGGGAAGCAAGGAGCTTAGGACCCCAAGTCGGTTCGGTATGCGGCCAGGCCTACACCTGGCTCAGGGAAATGGACGCCCCTGCCATGCATAGTCCCTCGGGGTTCATTCCACATTCGCAAGTACAATAAAACAAGGACAGAGCGTGGGGAAGGATTAGCAAGCCAGTTGCAGGGAGTGGCAGGGAGACGTCCCTGACACTGCCCCACCACCCTGAGATGTTCCGGGATTAAAGAGGCGAAACATCTGTGAGGGGGGGCTCCCGGCTGACGACCCTGCAGTAGGCCCACTGGCACCGTCGGAGGTGCGACAGGCAGCAATGCCCTGCAGGTTGCGTTTACCTGTACTTACACCTGCTTTTGCTTTTGCTTGAAATGCCCATCCCTACTGAGGGCAAACATGGATGTGGCCTCACTGATCTTAGACCAGCTGGTGTCTGTATAGACTAAGTACCTATTACATTAACTCTACTTTAACCATGACTCATGTTCTCAGAGCTGAGGACGTTTTTCTGTTTTCTATAGTGTTTTTGTTTCACTGCGGGGGGACTCACCCTAATGCAGATAAATACTCTGGAGTAGTTTTTTATTCCTCAAAGTGCATCTGGATACCCGGGAGGCCGGTTCGTAGTCCAATAAAAACTTTATATGAGAGTCAATTGTGCTGGACACAAAAACGTCCATAAAACTACACAAAAACCATTTAATATTCCTCCACACTGCTCGTTCACTGCAATCCAAGTGTCCTGAAGGGATATAGTCCAGAGTTTACCTGAAACAACGTCATTTAGGAAATTTTTACAGACTAAACCATCCTAGATTGAATTTTCCTGGGGCACGATCAGGCGATGCACGCGGACGTGACCAGACTTGCCTCAATGACGTTGTTTCATGTAAACTCTGGACACTTGGATTGCAGTGAAGGAGGAGCAGTGTGGAGGAATATTAAATGGTTTTTGTGTAGTTTTATGGACGTTTTTGTGTCGGGTCCTATTACTCACATATAAAGTTTTGGTTGGAATATGAACCGGCCTCCTGGGTCTCCAGATGCACTTTGAGGAATAAAAAACTGCTGCAGGAAGAACATGGAGGAGGAAAAAGTCCAGATGTTGTTTCATCAGATCAGTTCAGAAGAAACATGAAGAGACCTGAGCAGTTAGTATGAAGACACTGATCAACCACAAGAACCAGTTCCTGTTGACTCACAGTCACTATGAGCTGCAGGACCTCAACACACTCAACACTGGTAAAGAGGCTGGAGCAGGTCTCTTACCGGGAGCCTCCAAGTCCAAGTCCAGGTCCAGGTCCAGGTCCAGGTCCAAGACTGAAGTTTGGAGGAAATCCTTTGGACCGGTCACTCTTCAGAGACCAGCTGGAGGGTCCAGGTCCAAGACTGAAGTTTGGAGGAAATCCTTTGGACCGGTCACTCTTCAGAGATGGACAGATGGATCCTGGAGACTCTGGTCCGTCCTCCTCTTCCTCCTCATTAACACTCATCTTCAGGACTTCAGTCAGTCTGAGAGGGAAACCAGAAACACTGACTGTGAGCTCAGACAGACAAGTAACACACACACACACACACACACACACACACACACACACACACACACACACACTTCTTCCCTCCACACTTGAGATTCAGAGACTTTAACAGTTAATAATAATGTTGTTGCCGTTCCAATGGCCCGCCCACGGGCCCCCGGGGGGGTTTTAAACAGGGAGGTGTCATAGAGGATGTCACCAGTCACTTGAAATAGTCATGCCACATATCGTTGGAAAGCTAAAACTCTTGTGATTAAAGATATGCCGACCATTCCTAAATATAATCATCACAGCAACACTCGAATCAGACTATAAACATGCTAACAAAGTTAGTAAAAAGCCGATATAACTCACGATTTGTGTCAGAGCAGGCTCAGGATCACAGGGTTTCCCCACAAACTTGGTGTCGTTACATTCAGAAAAGTCCAGTAAATCCAATCCAGTAAAGTATTTAGTCCAAAACACACGGTTGTACCGGTAGATAGCCTCATCCCGCTGCTGCATCTTATGAAATTACGCATTGTATATCCAGTAAATCCGTTTATTTCTCCTCATAAGTCCGGCGTTTACATGAAAACAATGTTTATTTCACTTCACAAAATGGCGCTGCACTCTGACCTTTCGATTGACAGCTCACTCGACCAATCACAAGCTCCCTGTCCCCGGCTGCCGCCTGCAATAGCGAATGAGTGGCTGTGTCTGATGAGGAACATCCCCTCCGACAGCGCTGAATGGCTTCAGCCAATAGGAACCGATCCCGATGGCAACTGATGCATTGAATAGCCAATGAAATTCCGAAAAAAACGATGTGCTGCATTCATGGTCCCTGGGAAAAGGGAGCACTGCCATTTCCATGCGTAACTGTGCAAAAACTGCACTTTGGCGCATGTATTGTTTGTCAATGGCAATTTTAGGAAAACGCCTAGATATACACTTAGAAAAACATGTGTAAAATACTATTTTTTAGCAGGATTGTTATCAAATTTGAACTGGGGCCAGGTAAGGCTTCATGCTGTGGTCCCATTGTGTTTTCCAGCTAAAATTCTCAGCTACACTCATCTTCAGGCATCTGATTGCAACAAAAAAATTCAGGCGAGAATAAAAACATTCTAATTCAGTGTGTTCCAACTTAGATTACTCAAAAAAAAAAACTTCAGAGTGTTACCTTTCAAAAGAGACCAAGCCCATCCATATTCTCCAAACAGTTCAAGAACAGCATTCAATTTACTTTGGGTACGCCTTGGATAGGCGAATATTACAGAATTTATAGGAGTGGTAAGAGGCTAACACTCACCTAGAGCAGCTTCAGCCTAACTCCTCTCGTCTTAAAATGGCATCTGAACTAAATACTTTCACTTCCTCTTCTCCTCCCTCCCTCTGTTTTACAGGAAAGCACTAACTGAACAGCCTACTTCGGCTGTTGACTTTTATGAGTATATAACTTACCTAAAGTGCATAAATGGTCGTTGTAAGACATGCTACTGCATGTTAAAAACAACAACAAACAAGTGAATAATCCACAGCAGCAGCAGCAGTGAGTGGGCGGAGGGTTCAGTTGATGAGTTGTAGTTTATATAAAGTCTTCCGCTCAGCAACAATAATAAGACTTCCTGTGACTCCTTCACAATAAAACTTCTGACTGGCTCAACCACATATAAAGATCATAGACATATAAAGAAGATATCTTTATATGTCTATGGGCTCAGTCAATACTTGTTGGCTCAACACGAGGAGAGTCTAAGGCTAGGTTTACACGAAGACGGTGTGAACAGAAGACGCAAAAGTGGCGTCGCGTCTTCACTTTTTATTTCGCGTCTACACGAGCGTTTTCGGGAGGAAATCTGTGTGCATACGGAGACGCAAAAGTGTGTACAAATCCATTGCTAATGCACGCCAGACCACTAGGTGGTGCTGTCACAAACGCCGCGATGCGTAGAACCTTCCTTCTTTTCGTCACTGTGCCGGGAAATCAGAAAAGGAAAACATGGCTACAGCTACAACAGCACGACCTCGAGTGTGATATTGCTTTTATACAACAGTGCTACGAGCGCATTTTAGAACAGTAATAAACTACAAGAGATTATGATTTGTTTGTTTATTTAATCATTTATTTGGCTCCGCCAACAGAAATAGTTCCGCAACTGGAAGGGAGACAAGGCTGTTGCCAGGCAACACATAAACATTTCATACTAGCTTGCTACTAGCTACAAGCTTTTCCACCGAGCTGCTTCCAGTGCTGGTTCTGGTTCTGAGCCCGTGTCTGATCAGCACCGGAGCAACAGGACCAGCCTGAAGACTCTAGCTGTTTCTCAATACCCAGTACGCCAAGTTCGAACTTGTGAACTCCGGGAGTCTGGACTTGCGGAGTTCAGTTGGAAGAACGAACTCCCGGGGTACGGGAGGACGGGAGAACGGGAGGACGGTGTTTTTTCTGCATTTGGAACAGGAACGTACTTGATGACGTCATCGTTTTTGCCGGTTGACGGCGTTCAACTTCCGGTTATTTTCACTGGTTAAAATAAAATAAACACTATAAAAAACAACTCCGTTTCATTTGTATATTTTATTATATATTATATGAGGATATAATATTATGTTTTCTTTTTTATACGAATATAAATATAGAATTTCGCGATGGGCCTATATAAGGGCCGAGCGGCGGGAAAATATTGTGGGTTGTAGTGGAGATAGTGACGCAGCGTAAATTGATTAGAGAATTTGTATATTGTTATTTAAATTGTTATTGTTGTTGTTGTTATTATTGTTGTATTTGTTGACACGTTGTCAAATTGACGACATGGAGCAATTTGTCGCGACTTTTATCGCCGGGGCGATGTACGCCGAAGCGGAAGAGGAAGCGGACCGCTTGAGGAGGAGCATCCGCCGGAGGAGAGCCGCCATTCGGCGACGGACGGAGAGGAGGCGTGCCATCCTGGCATGCCTCTCTGGATTGGTTAGTTTGTTTAATAATCATATCTTATTTAGTCTACTTCAAAAAAAAAAAAGATGACATGATAAATTTTTTGAAAATTGCTGTTAATTATGTTAAGCTACAACACCTATAGGTTTATTCCCTTCACTATATAATGCATACAATTTGAAGTCTATCAGTTTGTTTATTCTATGTGGTCCCTGTCAAATTAACTTTAAATTAACTACTTTTACTAATTAATAATAACCCTCAGCCTATGCCCTACACACTTACCTGTCCTCTGTCTTAGCACTCAAACATGAAGATGTTGATATTCAATCTGAAATATCAATATATACAGCTTCTTGTCATGGTTTTCAAATGGGAAATGAAGCAACTGAATATGGAGTTAAACAAACTTCATATGTCTTTAAGACATTTGGATTCAACACAATTTAATAAATACATATTCAATAAATATAAAAACAATACAAAACCATGATAATAGATTAAATACAGAACTCATAATAAATAGATTAAAAAAGGGAATTCATTATAATAAATATAAAAACAGACTTCATGATAATAAATAGATGGTTACATACATACATAAATAATAAATCTAAAATGTATGTTTCCTCTGATACAGGACCAAGGCCCTGTGCGTAGGTACACGCAGCTTAATGTACAGGAGCCTATTCTGGCCACCTTCTTCTCCGGGGCTGAGGTGAAGCCAGCGTTCAGGCTCTCCAGAGACAGCATCAACACGCTGCTCCAGATGTTGCCCCGGGAGAAGAGCCATGGATGGAGCCATGAGCTGGAGGTGCTGGTGACGCTCTACTGGCTCGCCTGTGGAGCGTCGTACAGGGTCACCTCCGACGTCTTCGCCATACCGCTGGCCACTGTGTGCAGGATTGCACACCGCGTCGTGGAGGAAATGATGACCATCATGCCCAGAGTCATCCACTTCCCCAGGGCTGAGCAGGTGGCAGAGGTGGGGGCTGGCTTCGCCCAGCTTGCCGGGCATGAGGCTTTTCGGGCTGCTGCTGGTGCCATCGACGGGTGCCATGTGAGGATTGTTCCTCCTGCAGAGCCACAAAAAAAAAGCTACTTTAACAGGAAGCTGTTCCCGTCAATCATATTACAGGGGATCTGTGATGGCAACGGGTCTTTCCTGGACATTTATGTGGGTCAGCCAGGGTCAGTGCACGATGCACTGGTCCTTAGGAGGTCGCCCATGTACCACCAGGCCCTCTATCCACCAGCTGGGTACTTTCTGCTGGGAGATGGAGGGTATCCGTGCCTGCAGCGCCCCGTGGCCATCATGACCCCGTTTCGCCAGCCTGTAGCAAGTAAGAAAACACACACACATAGATTATTTGGTGACTTTGAAATACACTAAACGCTTTTACATTTAAATATATTTTTTTTTAAAACTTCAACAGCCCAAGTTGAAGCCCGCTACAACAGGCACCATGCAAGGGCAAGAAACGTGGTTGAGCGCACCTTTGGGGTCCTCAAGACCAGGTGGCGCTCAATTTTTCTGAGGGCCCTGGAGATCCGTCCCGTGTTTGTCCCAAAGGTGGTGGGTGCCTGCTGCATCCTCCACAACATCTGTGTGGCTGCTCAGGACATCCTGGAGGAGGAGGAGGTGGAGCAGGAGGAGGAAGAGATGGTGGAGGTCCCCGGAGGCGAGGCTGACCCAGGAAATGGAGAGGAGGACGACAGGGGCCTGTCCGGGAGGGAGGTCCGGGGACGTCTGGCTGCCCAGCTCTCTGCTCCTCAGGATCTGCCTGCATGTCTGGGTGAACATGACTACATCTAGAGAGTAAAAATTCACCCTCGCTCTCTAGATGTAGTCATGTTCACCTGGGAGTTCAAAAAATCAAAATACAGACATGAATGTATATATTGTGGGAACGATAGACTAATCAGATGTGTATATAAATGTTTTTGCTATAATGTTCTTCTCTTGTTTATTCTTGTTCTTCTCAATTTAAACTGTATATACACCAATCTATTTTTTTCTTTTCAATGTCATTGCCTTTTGTTTCTTTTGGTTCATTCTAATTTAAAAACAATGATTGTAAATAATTGTATATATAGATGTATTTTGTCACTCCTATGTTCTTTTTTTTTGGTTTGGTCAAATTTAAATTTCATGTAATAAATGTAAATAATTATACACTTATATGTTTTGTTTTTTGTTGTGAATATATAGTACAGCATTGCTTAAATATGAATCATCTGGACCAAAATGATACTTCAATATTTAATATAACAGATAACAAAACACAATTGAAATCATTAAACAAAACAGAACACAACTGAAATCATAAAGATTAAAACTTATTAACTAATTTTTCAAACAAAGACAGATATCTGTCTGCCCTTGCTGCTGCTGCCCTCTCCCTCTCCTCCTCCCTTCCCAAAGCCTCCCTCTCTCTTTCCTCCTCTCTCTCTGCCTGACTTTTCAAAAAGTCTAGGAGGTCACTGTCCCTCTTCCTCTTTCTTCCTGTCCTGCTCTCCTCTCTCATGTCCTCTCCTGCCTCTTCCTCTGCAGTGGAGGTAGAGGCCGGGGTGCTGCTGACCACGCCACCTGCAGTGGCACTGGCCACAACCAGGGGCGGGTTGATGGCGTGCTGCCCCTGGAGTACGGCATCCATAGCACCGTACCACTGCCAGGTGGCAGCGGTCACACTCCCGGCCTCTACCCCCTTACCCGTTGGTGGGTCTCTCAGCTCCTGAAAATAGGTTATTATCACATTGTGAAACTGAATGTCTATGTTAAATTGTGACCTGACAAATGAAAATCAAATAAGATATAATTGGTACCTTGTATTTGTCCTTTAAATTGTTCCACTTCTTCTTGGCCTGCCTAGCCGTTATAGGCAGGCCAGAAGTTGAAACAAAGTCCCTGGACAAATACACAAATACATTTGAGGACATAGCCTACTCCTTCCAAAATATATTAAAGGTTGAATATGGAGAATATGTATGTGAAGCTAGATTTTTTCAAAAAAATAATATGTCCACAGTGCGTTTAGAGGGGTCTGTGTCACCACCCGGGTCAGAGGCTCTGATCAGCAGGTTTTGGTTTTCAGCCACAATGTGGAAGCGAGCCTCAACTCTCTCTGAAACAAGTTACAAGCCATTCATCTACCATAACAATTAATCTGAATCTGTTTAATGACGGTAAAAATGAAACACAAGGTAAATATCCTGCACAGTTCTTCTCTGTGCTGCTCTGATCAGAGCAGCGTCCCGAGCAACTTTCTGCTGGAATTATTTTTCTATCTATCTCTGATCAATAGGTAGTCTTTTTCTGCTCAATCTCCATGTTCAACCTTAAACCAGCATGGATTAAAACCGCAAAATGTAACCCTGCTCCAGACATCCAGGCAATGACAAACAAACTAATATACTCACTCCCATCCTGACTTCGCGGAGTTCCTCCGCCCGGTGAAGAGGGCCTCGTTGGCCCCCCTCCACTGGATCAGGGCCCGGGTCTCTTCAGCTGTCCCTTGAACGAAATATAGCTCGTCAGCTGTGATGCATAATACCTTCATTTTCTACACGTGGGTTTAAGTAACTGATAACTGATACGGGATCAACCGGGAATACGGGCGGATTACGTAAACACGACAAAACGCTTTAGTAACTTATAGCTAACGTTATAGTTGTATAAAAATACAAAAACCCTCCCTTAAAACGGACCAATTAGTCAGATATCACAGCCTAAAGTGTTTCGTTTCAGAGACCAAAGTCTGCCTTTTAGACGCACAGAAAACAGCATTGCTTTACCACACTACAATTATACAAGACCAGCGTCAGATTTCAGAGGGTCACGCCGGGACAAGGCAGTCATCGGCGGGGTAGCAGTAATGCTAAGTGCCCGGGCCAACTTGCTAGCGGCTAGCGAGGTAGCTAGCCGTGATAGCCGTTAGCGGCGAAAACGTCGGAATAAAAACTACGTGCTACAGTAATAAATCACCCACAGCACCGATTTGAAGTTGTAAAAACGACGTTCCCGCAAAAATACATAAAAACATTTATTCACGCCAAAACAGTAGAATTTCAAAACTTCTAACGTTAACTTACAATTGTGCGTCTTCTCCTCCGCCATTGCTTTATCGAAATGCATTCTGGGATACGTCACTACCCAAAGTCCACACAAGTCTCCTCCGATGCATCCTCGGTGAAATGGGCGGGGCAAGAACACATCCGGGGTATTTGACCGTACTTGGCCAGATGCGAACTTTGAATTGGAACAGTACTTGGTCCGACGCTGATGACGTTTCTCAAGTCCACAAGAACAGAAGTACGGAGAAGAACGCATATTGAGAAACGGCTACAGAGACGTTATCGATACCGTATTACATTTGTTTATCTGCTATGTAATCAATATAAACACAGCTGAAGCTAAGTAGCTGAGCTACGTGGCTAACAACAGCTAAAGCTAATATCAAAACACATCGCCGTCAAAACGTAGTTGCCCCGCGGCAATTTTTTTCCAGCCGGGTTTAGTAGAGATTTATCTCCAATTAGATGGACCAGGTCAGGTCCAGGTTTTAATGTTCAGGTCCGTTTCTAACTGTAGTAGCAGCAGAGAGATGGAGCAGCTCCTGTATGGGGAGCCTGGCTCTGACTTAGCTCCTGTCCACTGCTGAACAGCGGAGTGATAACGTCTGTAAAAAGTCCCAGTGCTGTTATACTGTATATCAGCACTCATGGAACGTCTCTTGTCCAATCAAATTGCTCGGTTGGGACCTGTCGGAACTAACTGTTGTATAATTGTAGTTATTGCGGCCAAAGTAGCCTGCAGGTCTGAAGGGTGGATGTAATCCGACATGTTTGTTTGTATCGTGACGTCAACACGCCGACTTGACGTCAACACGCCGACTTGACGTGAGCAGAACAGCAGATCTGAGCCAGTTTTGCGTCTTGGCCTGTTTAGGCGGAGACGCTGCGCTGGAGCGTATTCAACTTTTCCACTTTCAGGGGTGGTTTGACATTTTTGCGTCTTCAAGCCCCAAAAACGCCGTCACCATATAAACGAAAGGCACTTCCGATAAAATATTTTATCGTCTTTACTCGCAAGCGTCTTCGTGTAAACGGCCCCTAAGTATCGCAAGACTTCGTGGCTCCGTTCTCGTGCCTGCTAGTAGTAGCAGAGGAGCATCAGCTGCTGCGCACTAAGGAAACTCAGGTAAGTGTTTGTCCTGTTTTACACCTGTAGACGACTTTATTCACCTGGACGGTTGGTGCACAGCCTCATTTACAGTTTGCACGGTCAGATATTAAAACTGTGAAGTTGTTAACTAGTTTATCTGACGGTTTTTATCATGAGCATGTAGCAGCAGCAAGGGGGCAGTTGTCGGTCTGAGAAGTGAAGCTCACTAGCCTGATGCATCAGCCGCTTATTTCATTACATTTCAAAAAGCATCTGAACCTGAGCCATAGGGATTCGTTTGCTTCCGGGAGGCGGTTGCTTACATTTGCTTCAACTAATCGCTGCTGCTTGGTGGTCACGTGTGCTATACACCGGTTAAGCTCATAGGTTAATCTTGAGCGCTTGAGTTCAACGTCATCGCCTTCACTTACCCGTCTGTTCGCTGATTGGTCCGTCCGCTCTGGCGGACGGAGCAAACTGAAACGCATTGCTAGTGTCCTGACTACATTGTTGAGGCAAATGAAATTTGCCGGAACCAGTAGGCGGCGCTAGCCTGGCTAGAAGCTCACTTCCACGTTCAAAAAACTGCAATCCCCTCTTCTTCCTCTGGGGGCTGGCTCCAGAAGGGAGCAACTCCAATTGAGCCCCATGTTAAAATAGCCGATTTTACAGCTTAAAAAAACATATTTACAGCCTGGTACATTTTATTTTTTTGGTCTCAACCGATAGTTTCTACCCCGCACACACTCTGAGGGGGGTGAATTTTTTTTAAACTCTACCGTTTTACTGTTATTAGGTTTAATGTTCTGGCCAATTAGGGCGCAGAACCGTTGAGTGACAGGTCCGGAGACCGCTACTTCGAGGCCAGTGGGCGGGTCCTCGGCCGGCCAACGGCCGCACCACTCCAAATATGGCAAGTAGAATCCAACATGGCGCGGTTCAAATCCCCGTAGTGGAGGCACAAAACGACTCCCCCAAACCAATGGGTGACGTCACGGTGCTACGGCCGTTCTGACTACAGTCTATGAGCAGCAGCAGCAGCAGCAGGCTAACGGGCTAACGATGCAGCCGTTAGCACTGAGTTTAGACTGAAAAATCTGACAGTGGAGCAAGTTTTTCTTCCTCATTACAAGCACAAAAAACTTTCACTGGCAGATTTTTCAGAACGGGAAAAACATTCTGTTGCCCTGTTATATAGTTTTCTTGTTGTTGTGTTTTATTGTTGTCTTGTTGAGTTTTCTTGTCTTGAGTTTTCTTGTTGTTGTGTTGTTTTATTGTTTAGTTTTATTGTTGTTGTTTAGTTTTTTTGTTGTGTTCTTTTATTGTTTTGTTTTCTTGTTGTGCTGTTTTATTGTTTAGTTTTCTGCTTGTTGTGTTGTTTTGTTAAGTTTTCTTGTTGTCTTGTTTAGTTCTCTTGATGTTGTGTTCTTTTATTTTTTTGTTTTCTTGTTGTTGTGCTGTTTTATTGTTTAGGTGTCACCTTGTTGATGTTGTGTTTCCCTCCATCTGAGTCGTTCCTCCCTCATGTCCTGATTATTGGTTGTTGGTTGTTGGCGCCACCTGGTGTCGATCACATGAAAAAGAATCTATGAATTATAGAGATGTTGAGTTTGTCTGGTGTTTGGATCAATGTGACACTGATATGTTGAGTTTAGTTTAGTCTGGTTAGTTGATGAGATGTTGTAAATAATAAATTATAAACAGAGACAGCTAAAAAAAAGAAAAAAAAAAGTTTTCTTGTAATAACACAAACCACTTTTAAAACACACAGCCTGGGCAAAATAAACACAGTATATGGAATAAAAAATAATAAAGAGCAGAGGCTATTTACTAATATTTACTAAGGACAGTTCATACTCTACCACACATTTCACAACACAGGGTAAAAACAGACCAAACAGCTGTTGTCGTGTTTCTGGAGCTCCTCTGACAGAAATGTCTTTATAAAGTGACATTACTATAAATTCATAAACCAAACTGTTTTAATGAAAAAGTGTCGTTTGTAAAGAGTAAATCTGCTGATTCACGCTCCAGTCCAGTCGGCGGCGGTTTGACCAACCAACAAGAACCAACCACAGAAGAGCTTCCGGTCCGGTCCGTGTCCCTCGTGCACAATAAACAACAAATATTTTACAGAACGAACTGGAAACTCTGAATGTTTTATTAATATGAGTTAAATTAAACCAATAATCATTTAAATTCTCATATTATTTACCATAATTATCATACCAGAGAATTTCTAATATTGTCGTAGACTGGCTCTGGTTCTGTGCAGCCGCTGCTCGGTCAGTTGGACACCGAGTTAGCCCCCCTCCTTCGAGACATTAAAGGAGAATTCCGGCCATTTTTGTCCTGATGGTCACCCAGTGTTGGGGGGAGCAAAACAACGTGACTAAAATTGATGCAGGCAAACCAGAGTTACCAGAGTTACCATGGCTACCTGGCGCTAGGGATAGCCACAACGCTAACCCATGGGGGCAATTCTTTCAACCACAACAAACACTCAGAAAACAATCAAATATCTATGGTGAACATCTGTAGGCGGAGACGCTCAGAGAGAAAAGTAGAGGTGACGCCATGAGTTAAATAGCTGCGCTTTTATAGCCGATTTTAGGATGAAACTCTGAACGACCAGGTTATGAGCTAAGCATAAGTTACCATGGTGATCTATCCACCTTCGTAGTACAGGAGAGCCCAGCTTTAGACTCAACATACCTCGCTAACCCACTAAACTGGCTTCGCTGTACATCCATGAGTACACCCCTCTGGACTGTCGTCGACTGCCGCCATTGTTGTTTTCATTCATTTACTTGCACGTCGCTGCGTCACGACCGCTTCACATCCACCATGGAAACTCTAGTTCTGAGTTATGCACGTGAAGTAACGAGTAATGAGCCTGTTTAAATCGCAGTAATGATAAACGCAAGTGGCCACTGAAACCAGATGTTTGTGCTGCCAGTCGGACTCGGACGTGTGTTGTCAGTGCCTGGACTCTGTGCTGGACGCGGAAAGTTGCTGCATAGCGTATAACTGGAGGAGAGTGGGTGAGTTGTTTTCCTCTCTTTTCAATAAGATGTTTTATGCCTCGTATTATGGGCTGGGACCCTGTTTGTACTGTTGATGACGTTTAGTGCTGTTCTGAGCATTATTTGTGGCTATGAGTGGCTTTTTGATTGCGGTTTGTGCGTGGATAAATAGACTGTGCTGTTTGTTATGGTGCGGTCATTGCTAAAGTTGCTACAACTAGAGAAGCTAGCGGTTAGCAGACTTGGGGGTCTAACTCCGGGGTGTTACGGTGCGTTGGGCCATGGGTTAAACCTACGCCGGAATATGTAGTAGTAGTAAACTTTTATTTTACCAGGCAAGAATTGCTAAGAATACATTCTTATTAAGGCAATGGCCTGGTAGGAGGTATAAGACCTCCTAAGGGAGAGGGGGAGTAACATTAAAATATAGACAATAAAAGCACATAAAACAACAGTGACACAAAAGAAGAAAGAATAAAGACAAAAAGCCAACATAATGCAATGACATACCACAGAATGACAGTTAGTTTGACGTACAGTGACATACAACAAGTTATGTAAGGACAGAGACACTAAAAGTAAAAACAGTGATACTAGACAACCATAGATGAGACAGTAACAAAACAACAACAGTAACAGACGGTGTTAGTGAGGTGACAGGATCAGAGAGAGATTTAAGTGTTTAAGATAATAAAACTCATTTCAATACAAGGCCTATATTGATATATATTATAATAATAACATAACAACAACCATGAGATTTGATTTGTTTTTATTTTTTATTTTTATTACATTGTCCCGTCAGCCAAGGTTGAAAACTATATTCACCTGTAATAGATGAGACCAGACCTTTAAGACTCACATTAGAGCAAATACATATAATAAAAATACAATGATATGATGTAGTAAGACTTTGAATTTACTTGTTACAGAAGCAAAGGTAAATATCAAATATACATTGATTCATTGATCATAATAGAAAAATAAACAGTGTTTACTTTGTTGGGCAAAGACTAAAACAACGTGGCGCCCTACGCAGCTGGTAAATCTGTACAGTGTCCTGTAAGGGACAAACAGTCAGGTCAAGTCAAACAGTCAAACAGGTTAACTGCCTCACATTAATATGTTAACTGTCGTCATAGCAACCTGATCTGAAACTCCATCATGTTAAAAAAACAAAAAACAAAACACTGAATAATATCATGTGGAAATGAGCTGCAGTTCTTCACCACGCCACAAGATGGAGCTGGTTAATCAGAATGGATGAAGAAGAAAACAGGAGGAGGAGGAAGAGGCAGAAGAGGAGGAAAGGAGGAGAAGGAGGAAAGAGGTAGTGGAGGAGGAGGAGGAGGAGGAGAAGAAGGAGGAGAGAGGTAGAGGAGGAGGAGGAGGAGGAGGAGAGAGGTAGAGGAGGAGGAGGAGGAGGAGAGAGGTAGAGGAGGAGGAGGAGGAAGAGACAGAAGAGGAGGAAAGGAGGAGAAGGAGGATAGAGGTAGTGGAGGAGGAGGAGGAGGAGGAGGAGGTAGAGGAGGAGGAGGAGAGAGGTAGAGGAGGAGGAGGAGGTAGAGGAGGAGGAGGTAGAGGAGGAGGAGGAGGAGAGAGGTAGAGGAGGAGGAGGAGGAGGTAGAGGAGGAGGAGGAGGAGGTAGAGGAGGAGGAGGAGAGAGGTAGAGGAGGAGGCAGAAGAGGAGGAGGAGGAGGAGAGAGGTGGAAGAGGAAGAGGAAGAAAAGGAGGAGGAGGAGGAGGAGCAGAGAGTGACTAGAGGATCAGATGAGTCCAGAGTCAGTGATGATCTCTGTCCGGTCCAGAACACACAGGGAGGATGGTGGACTGGACTCTGAGAGAGACAGAGGAGCTGCTCTCAGGTCAGTTAGGAGGGAGGAGGTATGAAGGAGGTATGGAGGTTTCCCACCTGAGAAGAGAAGCAGAGGACACAGGTGATGGATCAGTGATCGTCTCTCTCTCTGCTCTGATTGGCTGACTGTTCTCTCTCTCTGCTCTGCTGTCTCTCTCTGCTCTGATTGGCTGACTGTTGTCTCTCTCTGCTCTGATTGGCTGACTGTTGTCTCTCTCTCTGCTCTGATTGGCTGACTGTTGTCTCTCTCTGCTCTGATTGGCTGACTGTTGTCTCTCTCTCTGCTCTGATTGGCTGACTGTTGTCTCTCTCTGCTCTGATTGGCTGACTGTTGTCTCTCTGCTCTGATTGGCTGACTGTTGTCTCTCTGCTCTGATTGGCTGACTGTTGTCTCTCTGCTCTGATTGGCTGACTGTTGTCTCTCTCTCTGCTCTGATTGGCTGACTGTTGTCTCTCTGCTCTGATTGGCTGACTGTTGTCTCTCTCTCTCTGCTCTGATTGGCTGACTGTTGTCTCTCTCTGCTCTGATTGGCTGACTGTTGTCTCTCTCTCTGCTCTGATTGGCTGACTGTTATCTCTCTGCTCTGATTGGCTGACTGTTGTCTCTCTCTCTCTGCTCTGATTGGCTGACTGTTATCTCTCTCTCTGCTCTGATTGGCTGACTGTTGTCTCTCTGCTCTGATTGGCTGACTGTTGTCTCTCTCTCTGCTCTGATTGGCTGACTGTTGTCTCTCTGCTCTGATTGGCTGACTGTTGTCTCTCTCTGCTCTGATTGGCTGACTGTTGTCTCTCTCTGCTCTGATTGGCTGACTGTTGTCTCTCTCTCTGCTCTGATTGGCTGACTGTTGTCTCTCTCTGCTCTGATTGGCTGACTGTTGTCTCTCTGCTCTGATTGGCTGACTGTTGTCTCTCTGCTCTGATTGGCTGACTGTTGTCTCTCTCTGCCCTGATTGGCTGACTGATGTCTCTCTCTCTGCTCTGATTGGCTGACTGTTGTCTCTCTCTCTCTGCTCTGATTGGCTGACTGTTGTCTCTCTCTCTGCTCTGATTGGCTGACTGTTGTCTCTCTGCTCTGATTGGCTGACTGTTGTCTCTCTGCTCTGATTGGCTGACTGTTGTCTCTCTCTGCTCTGATTGGCTGACTGTTGTCTCTCTCTGCTCTGATTGGCTGACTGTTGTCTCTCTCTGCTCTGATTGGCTGACTGTTGTCTCTCTGCCCTGATTGGCTGACTGTTGTCTCTCTCTCTGCTCTGATTGGCTGACTGTTGTCTCTCTCTGCTCTGATTGGCTGACTGTTGTCTCTCTCTGCTCTGATTGGCTGACTGTTGTCTCTCTCTCTGCTCTGATTGGCTGACTGTTGTCTCTCTCTCTGCTCTGATTGGCTGACTGTTGTCTCTCTGCTCTGATTGGCTGACTGTTGTCTCTCTGCTCTGATTGGCTGACTGTTGTCTCTCTCTCTGCTCTGATTGGCTGACTGTTGTCTCTCTGCTCTGATTGGCTGACTGTTGTCTCTCTGCCCTGATTGGCTGACTGTTGTCTCTCTCTCTGCTCTGATTGGCTGACTGTTGTCTCTCTCTCTCTGCTCTGATTGGCTGACTGTTGTCTCTCTCTCTGCTCTGATTGGCTGACTGTTGTCTCTCTGCTCTGATTGGCTGACTGTTGTCTCTCTCTGCTCTGATTGGCTGACTGTTGTCTCTCTCTGCTCTGATTGGCTGACTGTTGTCTCTCTCTCTGCTCTGATTGGCTGACTGTTATCTCTCTCTGCTCTGATTGGCTGACTGTTGTCTCTCTCTCTGCTCTGATTGGCTGACTGTTGTCTCTCTGCTCTGATTGGCTGACTGTTGTCTCTCTGCCCTGATTGGCTGACTGTTGTCTCTCTCTCTGCTCTGATTGGCTGACTGTTGTCTCTCTCTCTCTGCTCTGATTGGCTGACTGTTGTCTCTCTCTCTGCTCTGATTGGCTGACTGTTGTCTCTCTGCTCTGATTGGCTGACTGTTGTCTCTCTCTGCTCTGATTGGCTGACTGTTGTCTCTCTCTGCTCTGATTGGCTGACTGTTGTCTCTCTCTCTGCTCTGATTGGCTGACTGTTGTCTCTCTCTCTGCTCTGATTGGCTGACTGTTATCTCTCTCTGCTCTGATTGGCTGACTGTTGTCTCTCTCTCTGCTCTGATTGGCTGACTGTTGTCTCTCTCTCTGCTCTGTTGTCTCTCTCTGCTCTGATTGGCTGACTGTTGTCTCTCTCTCTGCTCTGATTGGCTGACTGTTGTCTCTCTCTGCTCTGATTGGCTGACTGTTGTCTCTCTGCTCTGATTGGCTGACTGTTGTCTCTCTGCTCTGATTGGCTGACTGTTGTCTCTCTCTGCTCTGATTGGCTGACTGTTGTCTCTCTCTGCTCTGATTGGCTGACTGTTGTCTCTCTCTGCTCTGATTGGCTGACTGTTGTCTCTCTCTGCTCTGATTGGCTGACTGTTGTCTCTCTCTGCTCTGATTGGCTGACTGTTGTCTCTCTGCTCTGATTGGCTGACTGTTGTCTCTCTCTGCCCTGATTGGCTGACTGTTGTCTCTCTCTCTGCTCTGATTGGCTGACTGTTGTCTCTCTGCTCTGATTGGCTGACTGTTGTCTCTCTCTCTGCTCTGATTGGCTGACTGTTGTCTCTCTCTGCCCTGATTGGCTGACTGTTGTCTCTCTCTCTGCTCTGATTGGCTGACTGTTGTCTCTCTCTGCTCTGATTGGCTGACTGTTGTCTCTCTCTCTGCTCTGATTGGCTGACTGTTGTCTCTCTCTGCTCTGATTGGCTGACTGTTGTCTCTCTCTCTGCTCTGATTGGCTGACTGTTGTCTCTCTCTGCTCTGATTGGCTGACTGTTGTCTCTCTGCTCTGATTGGCTGACTGTTGTCTCTCTGCTCTGATTGGCTGACTGTTGTCTCTCTGCTCTGATTGGCTGACTGTTGTCTCTCTCTCTGCTCTGATTGGCTGACTGTTGTCTCTCTGCTCTGATTGGCTGACTGTTGTCTCTCTCTCTGCTCTGATTGGCTGACTGTTGTCTCTCTCTCTGCTCTGATTGGCTGACTGTTATCTCTCTGCTCTGATTGGCTGACTGTTGTCTCTCTCTCTCTGCTCTGATTGGCTGACTGTTGTCTCTCTGCTCTGATTGGCTGACTGTTGTCTCTCTGCCCTGATTGGCTGACTGTTGTCTCTCTCTCTGCTCTGATTGGCTGACTGTTGTCTCTCTCTCTCTGCTCTGATTGGCTGACTGTTGTCTCTCTCTCTGCTCTGATTGGCTGACTGTTGTCTCTCTGCTCTGATTGGCTGACTGTTGTCTCTCTCTGCTCTGATTGGCTGACTGTTGTCTCTCTCTGCTCTGATTGGCTGACTGTTGTCTCTCTCTCTGCTCTGATTGGCTGACTGTTGTCTCTCTCTCTGCTCTGATTGGCTGACTGTTATCTCTCTCTGCTCTGATTGGCTGACTGTTGTCTCTCTCTCTGCTCTGATTGGCTGACTGTTGTCTCTCTCTCTGCTCTGTTGTCTCTCTCTGCTCTGATTGGCTGACTGTTGTCTCTCTCTCTGCTCTGATTGGCTGACTGTTGTCTCTCTCTCTGCTCTGATTGGCTGACTGTTGTCTCTCTCTGCTCTGATTGGCTGACTGTTGTCTCTCTGCTCTGATTGGCTGACTGTTGTCTCTCTGCTCTGATTGGCTGACTGTTGTCTCTCTCTGCTCTGATTGGCTGACTGTTGTCTCTCTCTGCTCTGATTGGCTGACTGTTGTCTCTCTCTGCTCTGATTGGCTGACTGTTGTCTCTCTCTGCTCTGATTGGCTGACTGTTGTCTCTCTCTCTGCTCTGATTGGCTGACTGTTGTCTCTCTCTGCTCTGATTGGCTGACTGTTGTCTCTCTCTCTGCTCTGATTGGCTGACTGTTGTCTCTCTGCTCTGATTGGCTGACTGTTGTCTCTCTCTCTGCTCTGATTGGCTGACTGTTGTCTCTCTCTGCCCTGATTGGCTGACTGTTGTCTCTCTCTCTGCTCTGATTGGCTGACTGTTGTCTCTCTCTGCTCTGATTGGCTGACTGTTGTCTCTCTCTCTGCTCTGATTGGCTGACTGTTGTCTCTCTCTGCTCTGATTGGCTGACTGTTGTCTCTCTCTCTGCTCTGATTGGCTGACTGTTGTCTCTCTCTGCTCTGATTGGCTGACTGTTGTCTCTCTGCTCTGATTGGCTGACTGTTGTCTCTCTGCTCTGATTGGCTGACTGTTGTCTCTCTCTCTGCTCTGATTGGCTGACTGTTGTCTCTCTGCTCTGATTGGCTGACTGTTGTCTCTCTCTCTGCTCTGATTGGCTGACTGTTGTCTCTCTCTGCTCTGATTGGCTGACTGTTGTCTCTCTCTCTGCTCTGATTGGCTGACTGTTATCTCTCTGCTCTGATTGGCTGACTGTTGTCTCTCTCTCTCTGCTCTGATTGGCTGACTGTTATCTCTCTCTCTCTGCTCTGATTGGCTGACTGTTGTCTCTCTCTGCTCTGATTGGCTGACTGTTGTCTCTCTGCTCTGATTGGCTGACTGTTGTCTCTCTCTGCTCTGATTGGCTGACTGTTGTCTCTCTCTGCTCTGATTGGCTGACTGTTGTCTCTCTCTCTGCTCTGATTGGCTGACTGTTGTCTCTCTCTGCTCTGATTGGCTGACTGTTGTCTCTCTGCTCTGATTGGCTGACTGTTGTCTCTCTGCTCTGATTGGCTGACTGTTGTCTCTCTCTCTGCTCTGATTGGCTGACTGTTGTCTCTCTCTGCTCTGATTGGCTGACTGTTGTCTCTCTCTGCTCTGATTGGCTGACTGTTGTCTCTCTCTGCTCTGATTGGCTGACTGTTGTCTCTCTCTCTCTGTCCTGATTGGCTGACTGTTGTCTCTCTCTCTCTCCTCTGATTGGGTGACTGTTGTGTCTCTCTCTCTCTCTCCTCTGATTGGCTGACTGTTGTCTCTCTCTCTCTGCTCTGATTGGCTGACTGTTGTCTCTCTCTCTGCTCTGATTGGCTGACTGTTGTCTCTCTCTCTGCTCTGATTGGCTGACTGTTGTCTCTCTCTGCTCTGATTGGCTGACTGTTGTCTCTCTCTGCTCTGATTGGCTGACTGTTGTCTCTCTCTGCTCTGATTGGCTGACTGTTGTCTCTCTCTCTCTGTCCTGATTGGCTGACTGTTGTCTCTCTCTCCTCTGATTGGCTGACTGTTGTCTCTCTCTGCTTTGATTGGCTGACTGTTGTCTCTCTCTCTGCTCTGATTGGCTGACTGTTGTCTCTCTATCTGCTCTGATTGGCTGACTGTTGTCTCTCTATCTGCTCTGATTGGCTGACTGTTGTCTCTCTCTCTGCTCTGATTGGCTGACTGTTGTCTCTCTCTCTCTGCTCTGATTGGCTGACTGTTGTCTCTCTCTGCTCTGATTGGCTGACTGTTGTCTCTCTCTCTGCTCTGATTGGCTGACTGTTGTCTCTCTCTGCTCTGATTGGCTGACTGTTGTCTCTCTCTCTGCTCTGATTGGCTGACTGTTGTCTCTCTCTCTGCTCTGATTGGCTGACTGTTGTCTCTCTCTGCTCTGATTGGCTGACTGTTGTCTCTCTCTGCTTTGATTGGCTGACTGTTGTCTCTCTCTCTGCTCTGATTGGCTGACTGTTGTCTCTCTCTCTGCTCTGATTGGCTGACTGTTGTCTCTCTCTCTCTGTCCTGATTGGCTGACTGTTGTCTCTCTCTCTCTGCTCTGATTGGCTGACTGTTGTCTCTCTCTCTGCTCTGATTGGCTGACTGTTGTCTCTCTCTGCTCTGATTGGCTGACTGTTGTCTCTCTCTCTCTGTCCTGATTGGCTGACTGTTGTCTCTCTCTCTGCTCTGATTGGCTGACTGTTGTCTCTCTCTGCTCTGATTGGCTGACTGTTGTCTCCCTCTCTCTCTGCTCTGATTGGCTGACTGTTGTCTCTCTGCTCTGATTGGCTGACTGTTGTCTCTCTCTCTGCTCTGATTGGCTGACTGTTGTCTCTCTGCTCTGATTGGCTGACTGTTGTCTCTCTCTCTCTGCTCTGATTGGCTGACTGTTGTCTCTCTCTGCTCTGATTGGCTGACTGTTGTCTCTCTCTCTGCTCTGATTGGCTGACTGTTATCTCTCTGCTCTGATTGGCTGACTGTTGTCTCTCTCTCTCTGCTCTGATTGGCTGACTGTTATCTCTCTCTCTGCTCTGATTGGCTGACTGTTGTCTCTCTGCTCTGATTGGCTGACTGTTGTCTCTCTCTCTGCTCTGATTGGCTGACTGTTGTCTCTCTGCTCTGATTGGCTGACTGTTGTCTCTCTCTGCTCTGATTGGCTGACTGTTGTCTCTCTCTGCTCTGATTGGCTGACTGTTGTCTCTCTCTCTGCTCTGATTGGCTGACTGTTGTCTCTCTCTGCTCTGATTGGCTGACTGTTGTCTCTCTGCTCTGATTGGCTGACTGTTGTCTCTCTGCTCTGATTGGCTGACTGTTGTCTCTCTCTGCCCTGATTGGCTGACTGATGTCTCTCTCTCTGCTCTGATTGGCTGACTGTTGTCTCTCTCTCTCTGCTCTGATTGGCTGACTGTTGTCTCTCTCTCTGCTCTGATTGGCTGACTGTTGTCTCTCTGCTCTGATTGGCTGACTGTTGTCTCTCTGCTCTGATTGGCTGACTGTTGTCTCTCTCTGCTCTGATTGGCTGACTGTTGTCTCTCTCTGCTCTGATTGGCTGACTGTTGTCTCTCTCTGCTCTGATTGGCTGACTGTTGTCTCTCTCTCTGCTCTGATTGGCTGACTGTTGTCTCTCTCTCTGCTCTGATTGGCTGACTGTTGTCTCTCTGCTCTGATTGGCTGACTGTTGTCTCTCTGCTCTGATTGGCTGACTGTTGTCTCTCTCTCTGCTCTGATTGGCTGACTGTTGTCTCTCTGCTCTGATTGGCTGACTGTTGTCTCTCTGCCCTGATTGGCTGACTGTTGTCTCTCTCTCTGCTCTGATTGGCTGACTGTTGTCTCTCTCTCTCTGCTCTGATTGGCTGACTGTTGTCTCTCTCTCTGCTCTGATTGGCTGACTGTTGTCTCTCTGCTCTGATTGGCTGACTGTTGTCTCTCTCTGCTCTGATTGGCTGACTGTTGTCTCTCTCTGCTCTGATTGGCTGACTGTTGTCTCTCTCTCTGCTCTGATTGGCTGACTGTTATCTCTCTCTGCTCTGATTGGCTGACTGTTGTCTCTCTCTCTGCTCTGATTGGCTGACTGTTGTCTCTCTGCTCTGATTGGCTGACTGTTGTCTCTCTGCCCTGATTGGCTGACTGTTGTCTCTCTCTCTGCTCTGATTGGCTGACTGTTGTCTCTCTCTCTCTGCTCTGATTGGCTGACTGTTGTCTCTCTCTCTGCTCTGATTGGCTGACTGTTGTCTCTCTGCTCTGATTGGCTGACTGTTGTCTCTCTCTGCTCTGATTGGCTGACTGTTGTCTCTCTCTGCTCTGATTGGCTGACTGTTGTCTCTCTCTCTGCTCTGATTGGCTGACTGTTGTCTCTCTCTCTGCTCTGATTGGCTGACTGTTGTCTCTCTCTCTGCTCTGTTGTCTCTCTCTGCTCTGATTGGCTGACTGTTGTCTCTCTCTCTGCTCTGATTGGCTGACTGTTGTCTCTCTCTGCTCTGATTGGCTGACTGTTGTCTCTCTGCTCTGATTGGCTGACTGTTGTCTCTCTGCTCTGATTGGCTGACTGTTGTCTCTCTCTGCTCTGATTGGCTGACTGTTGTCTCTCTCTGCTCTGATTGGCTGACTGTTGTCTCTCTCTGCTCTGATTGGCTGACTGTTGTCTCTCTCTGCTCTGATTGGCTGACTGTTGTCTCTCTCTCTGCTCTGATTGGCTGACTGTTGTCTCTCTCTGCTCTGATTGGCTGACTGTTGTCTCTCTGCTCTGATTGGCTGACTGTTGTCTCTCTCTGCCCTGATTGGCTGACTGTTGTCTCTCTCTCTGCTCTGATTGGCTGACTGTTGTCTCTCTGCTCTGATTGGCTGACTGTTGTCTCTCTCTCTGCTCTGATTGGCTGACTGTTGTCTCTCTCTGCCCTGATTGGCTGACTGTTGTCTCTCTCTCTGCTCTGATTGGCTGACTGTTGTCTCTCTCTGCTCTGATTGGCTGACTGTTGTCTCTCTCTCTGCTCTGATTGGCTGACTGTTGTCTCTCTCTGCTCTGATTGGCTGACTGTTGTCTCTCTCTCTGCTCTGATTGGCTGACTGTTGTCTCTCTCTGCTCTGATTGGCTGACTGTTGTCTCTCTGCTCTGATTGGCTGACTGTTGTCTCTCTGCTCTGATTGGCTGACTGTTGTCTCTCTGCTCTGATTGGCTGACTGTTGTCTCTCTCTCTGCTCTGATTGGCTGACTGTTGTCTCTCTGCTCTGATTGGCTGACTGTTGTCTCTCTCTCTGCTCTGATTGGCTGACTGTTGTCTCTCTCTCTGCTCTGATTGGCTGACTGTTATCTCTCTGCTCTGATTGGCTGACTGTTGTCTCTCTCTCTCTGCTCTGATTGGCTGACTGTTGTCTCTCTGCTCTGATTGGCTGACTGTTGTCTCTCTGCCCTGATTGGCTGACTGTTGTCTCTCTCTCTGCTCTGATTGGCTGACTGTTGTCTCTCTCTCTCTGCTCTGATTGGCTGACTGTTGTCTCTCTCTCTGCTCTGATTGGCTGACTGTTGTCTCTCTCTCTGCTCTGTTGTCTCTCTCTGCTCTGATTGGCTGACTGTTGTCTCTCTCTCTGCTCTGATTGGCTGACTGTTGTCTCTCTCTGCTCTGATTGGCTGACTGTTGTCTCTCTGCTCTGATTGGCTGACTGTTGTCTCTCTCTCTGCTCTGTTGTCTCTCTCTGCTCTGATTGGCTGACTGTTGTCTCTCTCTCTGCTCTGATTGGCTGACTGTTGTCTCTCTCTCTGCTCTGATTGGCTGACTGTTGTCTCTCTCTGCTCTGATTGGCTGACTGTTGTCTCTCTGCTCTGATTGGCTGACTGTTGTCTCTCTGCTCTGATTGGCTGACTGTTGTCTCTCTCTGCTCTGATTGGCTGACTGTTGTCTCTCTCTGCTCTGATTGGCTGACTGTTGTCTCTCTCTGCTCTGATTGGCTGACTGTTGTCTCTCTCTGCTCTGATTGGCTGACTGTTGTCTCTCTCTCTGCTCTGATTGGCTGACTGTTGTCTCTCTCTGCTCTGATTGGCTGACTGTTGTCTCTCTGCTCTGATTGGCTGACTGTTGTCTCTCTCTCTGCTCTGATTGGCTGACTGTTGTCTCTCTCTGCCCTGATTGGCTGACTGTTGTCTCTCTCTCTGCTCTGATTGGCTGACTGTTGTCTCTCTCTGCCCTGATTGGCTGACTGTTGTCTCTCTCTCTGCTCTGATTGGCTGACTGTTGTCTCTCTCTGCCCTGATTGGCTGACTGTTGTCTCTCTCTCTGCTCTGATTGGCTGACTGTTGTCTCTCTGCTCTGATTGGCTGACTGTTGTCTCTCTCTCTGCTCTGATTGGCTGACTGTTGTCTCTCTCTGCCCTGATTGGCTGACTGTTGTCTCTCTCTCTGCTCTGATTGGCTGACTGTTGTCTCTCTCTCTGCTCTGATTGGCTGACTGTTATCTCTCTCTGCTCTGATTGGCTGACTGTTGTCTCTCTCTCTGCTCTGATTGGCTGACTGTTGTCTCTCTCTCTGCTCTGTTGTCTCTCTCTGCTCTGATTGGCTGACTGTTGTCTCTCTCTCTGCTCTGATTGGCTGACTGTTGTCTCTCTCTCTGCTCTGATTGGCTGACTGTTGTCTCTCTCTGCTCTGATTGGCTGACTGTTGTCTCTCTGCTCTGATTGGCTGACTGTTGTCTCTCTGCTCTGATTGGCTGACTGTTGTCTCTCTCTGCTCTGATTGGCTGACTGTTGTCTCTCTCTGCTCTGATTGGCTGACTGTTGTCTCTCTGCTCTGATTGGCTGACTGTTGTCTCTCTCTCTGCTCTGTTGTCTCTCTCTGCTCTGATTGGCTGACTGTTGTCTCTCTCTCTCTGCTCTGATTGGCTGACTGTTGTCTCTCTCTCTGCTCTGATTGGCTGACTGTTGTCTCTCTGCTCTGTTGTCTCTCTCTGCTCTGATTGGCTGACTGTTGTCTCTCTCTCTGCTCTGTTGTCTCTCTCTGCTCTGATTGGCTGACTGTTGTCTCTCTCTCTGCTCTGATTGGCTGACTGTTATCTCTCTCTGCTCTGATTGGCTGACTGTTGTCTCTCTCTCTGCTCTGATTGGCTGACTGTTGTCTCTCTGCTCTGATTGGCTGACTGTTGTCTCTCTGCCCTGATTGGCTGACTGTTGTCTCTCTCTCTGCTCTGATTGGCTGACTGTTGTCTCTCTCTCTCTGCTCTGATTGGCTGACTGTTGTCTCTCTCTCTGCTCTGATTGGCTGACTGTTGTCTCTCTGCTCTGATTGGCTGACTGTTGTCTCTCTGCCCTGATTGGCTGACTGTTGTCTCTCTCTCTGCTCTGATTGGCTGACTGTTGTCTCTCTCTCTCTGCTCTGATTGGCTGACTGTTGTCTCTCTCTCTGCTCTGATTGGCTGACTGTTGTCTCTCTCTCTCTGCTCTGATTGGCTGACTGTTGTCTCTCTCTCTGCTCTGATTGGCTGACTGTTGTCTCTCTCTCTGCTCTGTTGTCTCTCTCTGCTCTGATTGGCTGACTGTTGTCTCTCTCTCTGCTCTGATTGGCTGACTGTTGTCTCTCTCTGCTCTGATTGGCTGACTGTTGTCTCTCTGCTCTGATTGGCTGACTGTTGTCTCTCTCTCTGCTCTGTTGTCTCTCTCTGCTCTGATTGGCTGACTGTTGTCTCTCTCTCTGCTCTGATTGGCTGACTGTTGTCTCTCTCTCTGCTCTGATTGGCTGACTGTTGTCTCTCTCTGCTCTGATTGGCTGACTGTTGTCTCTCTCTCTGCTCTGATTGGCTGACTGTTGTCTCTCTCTGCTCTGATTGGCTGACTGTTGTCTCTCTGCTCTGATTGGCTGACTGTTGTCTCTCTGCTCTGATTGGCTGACTGTTGTCTCTCTCTGCCCTGATTGGCTGACTGATGTCTCTCTCTCTGCTCTGATTGGCTGACTGTTGTCTCTCTCTCTCTGCTCTGATTGGCTGACTGTTGTCTCTCTCTGCTCTGATTGGCTGACTGTTGTCTCTCTGCTCTGATTGGCTGACTGTTGTCTCTCTCTCTGCTCTGATTGGCTGACTGTTGTCTCTCTCTGCTCTGATTGGCTGACTGTTGTCTCTCTCTCTGCTCTGTTGTCTCTCTCTGCTCTGATTGGCTGACTGTTGTCTCTCTCTCTGCTCTGATTGGCTGACTGTTGTCTCTCTCTCTGCTCTGATTGGCTGACTGTTGTCTCTCTCTGCTCTGATTGGCTGACTGTTGTCTCTCTGCTCTGATTGGCTGACTGTTGTCTCTCTGCTCTGATTGGCTGACTGTTGTCTCTCTCTGCTCTGATTGGCTGACTGTTGTCTCTCTCTGCTCTGATTGGCTGACTGTTGTCTCTCTCTGCTCTGATTGGCTGACTGTTGTCTCTCTCTGCTCTGATTGGCTGACTGTTGTCTCTCTCTCTGCTCTGATTGGCTGACTGTTGTCTCTCTCTGCTCTGATTGGCTGACTGTTGTCTCTCTGCTCTGATTGGCTGACTGTTGTCTCTCTCTCTGCTCTGATTGGCTGACTGTTGTCTCTCTCTGCCCTGATTGGCTGACTGTTGTCTCTCTCTCTGCTCTGATTGGCTGACTGTTGTCTCTCTCTGCCCTGATTGGCTGACTGTTGTCTCTCTCTCTGCTCTGATTGGCTGACTGTTGTCTCTCTCTGCCCTGATTGGCTGACTGTTGTCTCTCTCTCTGCTCTGATTGGCTGACTGTTGTCTCTCTGCTCTGATTGGCTGACTGTTGTCTCTCTCTCTGCTCTGATTGGCTGACTGTTGTCTCTCTCTGCCCTGATTGGCTGACTGTTGTCTCTCTCTCTGCTCTGATTGGCTGACTGTTGTCTCTCTCTCTGCTCTGATTGGCTGACTGTTATCTCTCTCTGCTCTGATTGGCTGACTGTTGTCTCTCTCTCTGCTCTGATTGGCTGACTGTTGTCTCTCTCTCTGCTCTGTTGTCTCTCTCTGCTCTGATTGGCTGACTGTTGTCTCTCTCTCTGCTCTGATTGGCTGACTGTTGTCTCTCTCTCTGCTCTGATTGGCTGACTGTTGTCTCTCTCTGCTCTGATTGGCTGACTGTTGTCTCTCTGCTCTGATTGGCTGACTGTTGTCTCTCTGCTCTGATTGGCTGACTGTTGTCTCTCTCTGCTCTGATTGGCTGACTGTTGTCTCTCTCTGCTCTGATTGGCTGACTGTTGTCTCTCTCTGCTCTGATTGGCTGACTGTTGTCTCTCTCTGCTCTGATTGGCTGACTGTTGTCTCTCTCTCTGCTCTGATTGGCTGACTGTTGTCTCTCTCTGCTCTGATTGGCTGACTGTTGTCTCTCTGCTCTGATTGGCTGACTGTTGTCTCTCTCTGCCCTGATTGGCTGACTGTTGTCTCTCTCTCTGCTCTGATTGGCTGACTGTTGTCTCTCTGCTCTGATTGGCTGACTGTTGTCTCTCTCTCTGCTCTGATTGGCTGACTGTTGTCTCTCTCTGCCCTGATTGGCTGACTGTTGTCTCTCTCTCTGCTCTGATTGGCTGACTGTTGTCTCTCTCTGCTCTGATTGGCTGACTGTTGTCTCTCTCTCTGCTCTGATTGGCTGACTGTTGTCTCTCTCTGCTCTGATTGGCTGACTGTTGTCTCTCTCTCTGCTCTGATTGGCTGACTGTTGTCTCTCTCTGCTCTGATTGGCTGACTGTTGTCTCTCTGCTCTGATTGGCTGACTGTTGTCTCTCTGCTCTGATTGGCTGACTGTTGTCTCTCTGCTCTGATTGGCTGACTGTTGTCTCTCTCTCTGCTCTGATTGGCTGACTGTTGTCTCTCTCTGCTCTGATTGGCTGACTGTTGTCTCTCTCTCTGCTCTGATTGGCTGACTGTTGTCTCTCTCTGCTCTGATTGGCTGACTGTTGTCTCTCTCTCTGCTCTGATTGGCTGACTGTTGTCTCTCTCTCTGCTCTGATTGGCTGACTGTTGTCTCTCTCTGCTCTGATTGGCTGACTGTTGTCTCTCTGCTCTGATTGGCTGACTGTTGTCTCTCTGCTCTGATTGGCTGACTGTTGTCTCTCTCTGCTCTGATTGGCTGACTGTTGTCTCTCTCTGCTCTGATTGGCTGACTGTTGTCTCTCTCTGCTCTGATTGGCTGACTGTTGTCTCTCTCTCTGCTCTGATTGGCTGACTGTTGTCTCTCTCTGCTCTGATTGGCTGACTGTTGTCTCTCTGCTCTGATTGGCTGACTGTTGTCTCTCTCTGCCCTGATTGGCTGACTGTTGTCTCTCTCTCTGCTCTGATTGGCTGACTGTTGTCTCTCTGCTCTGATTGGCTGACTGTTGTCTCTCTCTCTGCTCTGATTGGCTGACTGTTGTCTCTCTCTGCCCTGATTGGCTGACTGTTGTCTCTCTCTCTGCTCTGATTGGCTGACTGTTGTCTCTCTCTGCTCTGATTGGCTGACTGTTGTCTCTCTCTCTGCTCTGATTGGCTGACTGTTGTCTCTCTCTCTGCTCTGATTGGCTGACTGTTGTCTCTCTCTCTGCTCTGATTGGCTGACTGTTGTCTCTCTCTGCTCTGATTGGCTGACTGTTGTCTCTCTGCTCTGATTGGCTGACTGTTGTCTCTCTGCTCTGATTGGCTGACTGTTGTCTCTCTGCTCTGATTGGCTGACTGTTGTCTCTCTCTCTGCTCTGATTGGCTGACTGTTGTCTCTCTCTGCTCTGATTGGCTGACTGTTGTCTCTCTCTCTGCTCTGATTGGCTGACTGTTATCTCTCTGCTCTGATTGGCTGACTGTTGTCTCTCTCTCTCTGCTCTGATTGGCTGACTGTTATCTCTCTCTCTCTGCTCTGATTGGCTGACTGTTGTCTCTCTCTGCTCTGATTGGCTGACTGTTGTCTCTCTCTGCTCTGATTGGCTGACTGTTGTCTCTCTCTCTGCTCTGATTGGCTGACTGTTGTCTCTCTGCTCTGATTGGCTGACTGTTGTCTCTCTCTGCTCTGATTGGCTGACTGTTGTCTCTCTCTGCTCTGATTGGCTGACTGTTGTCTCTCTCTCTGCTCTGATTGGCTGACTGTTGTCTCTCTCTGCTCTGATTGGCTGACTGTTGTCTCTCTGCTCTGATTGGCTGACTGTTGTCTCTCTGCTCTGATTGGCTGACTGTTGTCTCTCTCTCTGCTCTGATTGGCTGACTGTTGTCTCTCTCTGCTCTGATTGGCTGACTGTTGTCTCTCTCTGCTCTGATTGGCTGACTGTTGTCTCTCTCTGCTCTGATTGGCTGACTGTTGTCTCTCTCTCTCTGTCCTGATTGGCTGACTGTTGTCTCTCTCTCTCTCCTCTGATTGGCTGACTGTTGTCTCTCTCTCTCTGCTCTGATTGGCTGACTGTTGTCTCTCTCTCTGCTCTGATTGGCTGACTGTTGTCTCTCTCTCTGCTCTGATTGGCTGACTGTTGTCTCTCTCTGCTCTGATTGGCTGACTGTTGTCTCTCTCTGCTCTGATTGGCTGACTGTTGTCTCTCTCTGCTCTGATTGGCTGACTGTTGTCTCTCTCTGCTCTGATTGGCTGACTGTTGTCTCTCTCTGCTCTGATTGGCTGACTGTTGTCTCTCTATCTGCTCTGATTGGCTGACTGTTGTCTCTCTCTCTGCTCTGATTGGCTGACTGTTGTCTCTCTCTGCTCTGATTGGCTGACTGTTGTCTCTCTCTCTGCTCTGATTGGCTGACTGTTGTCTCTCTCTGCTCTGATTGGCTGACTGTTGTCTCTCTCTCTGCTCTGATTGGCTGACTGTTGTCTCTCTCTCTGCTCTGATTGGCTGACTGTTGTCTCTCTCTGCTTTGATTGGCTGACTGTTGTCTCTCTCTCTGCTCTGATTGGCTGACTGTTGTCTCTCTCTCTGCTCTGATTGGCTGACTGTTGTCTCTCTATCTGCTCTGATTGGCTGACTGTTGTCTCTCTCTCTGCTCTGATTGGCTGACTGTTGTCTCTCTCTGCTCTGATTGGCTGACTGTTGTCTCTCTCTGCTCTGATTGGCTGACTGTTGTCTCTCTCTCTGCTCTGATTGGCTGACTGTTATCTCTCTCTGCTCTGATTGGCTGACTGTTGTCTCTCTCTCTGCTCTGATTGGCTGACTGTTGTCTCTCTGCTCTGATTGGCTGACTGTTGTCTCTCTGCCCTGATTGGCTGACTGTTGTCTCTCTCTCTGCTCTGATTGGCTGACTGTTGTCTCTCTCTCTCTGCTCTGATTGGCTGACTGTTGTCTCTCTCTCTGCTCTGATTGGCTGACTGTTGTCTCTCTGCTCTGATTGGCTGACTGTTGTCTCTCTGCTCTGATTGGCTGACTGTTGTCTCTCTCTCTGCTCTGATTGGCTGACTGTTGTCTCTCTCTCTGCTCTGATTGGCTGACTGTTGTCTCTCTCTCTGCTCTGATTGGCTGACTGTTGTCTCTCTCTCTGCTCTGTTGTCTCTCTCTGCTCTGATTGGCTGACTGTTGTCTCTCTCTCTGCTCTGATTGGCTGACTGTTGTCTCTCTCTCTGCTCTGATTGGCTGACTGTTGTCTCTCTCTGCTCTGATTGGCTGACTGTTGTCTCTCTGCTCTGATTGGCTGACTGTTGTCTCTCTGCTCTGATTGGCTGACTGTTGTCTCTCTCTGCTCTGATTGGCTGACTGTTGTCTCTCTCTGCTCTGATTGGCTGACTGTTGTCTCTCTCTGCTCTGATTGGCTGACTGTTGTCTCTCTCTGCTCTGATTGGCTGACTGTTGTCTCTCTCTCTGCTCTGATTGGCTGACTGTTGTCTCTCTCTGCTCTGATTGGCTGACTGTTGTCTCTCTGCTCTGATTGGCTGACTGTTGTCTCTCTCTCTGCTCTGATTGGCTGACTGTTGTCTCTCTCTGCCCTGATTGGCTGACTGTTGTCTCTCTCTCTGCTCTGATTGGCTGACTGTTGTCTCTCTCTGCCCTGATTGGCTGACTGTTGTCTCTCTCTCTGCTCTGATTGGCTGACTGTTGTCTCTCTCTGCCCTGATTGGCTGACTGTTGTCTCTCTCTCTGCTCTGATTGGCTGACTGTTGTCTCTCTGCTCTGATTGGCTGACTGTTGTCTCTCTCTCTGCTCTGATTGGCTGACTGTTGTCTCTCTCTGCCCTGATTGGCTGACTGTTGTCTCTCTCTCTGCTCTGATTGGCTGACTGTTGTCTCTCTCTGCTCTGATTGGCTGACTGTTGTCTCTCTCTGCTCTGATTGGCTGACTGTTGTCTCTCTCTCTGCTCTGATTGGCTGACTGTTGTCTCTCTCTGCTCTGATTGGCTGACTGTTGTCTCTCTCTCTGCTCTGATTGGCTGACTGTTGTCTCTCTCTGCTCTGATTGGCTGACTGTTGTCTCTCTGCTCTGATTGGCTGACTGTTGTCTCTCTGCTCTGATTGGCTGACTGTTGTCTCTCTGCTCTGATTGGCTGACTGTTGTCTCTCTCTCTGCTCTGATTGGCTGACTGTTGTCTCTCTGCTCTGATTGGCTGACTGTTGTCTCTCTCTCTGCTCTGATTGGCTGACTGTTGTCTCTCTCTGCTCTGATTGGCTGACTGTTGTCTCTCTCTCTGCTCTGATTGGCTGACTGTTATCTCTCTGCTCTGATTGGCTGACTGTTGTCTCTCTCTCTCTGCTCTGATTGGCTGACTGTTATCTCTCTCTCTCTGCTCTGATTGGCTGACTGTTGTCTCTCTCTGCTCTGATTGGCTGACTGTTGTCTCTCTGCTCTGATTGGCTGACTGTTGTCTCTCTCTGCTCTGATTGGCTGACTGTTGTCTCTCTCTGCTCTGATTGGCTGACTGTTGTCTCTCTCTCTGCTCTGATTGGCTGACTGTTGTCTCTCTCTGCTCTGATTGGCTGACTGTTGTCTCTCTGCTCTGATTGGCTGACTGTTGTCTCTCTGCTCTGATTGGCTGACTGTTGTCTCTCTCTCTGCTCTGATTGGCTGACTGTTGTCTCTCTCTGCTCTGATTGGCTGACTGTTGTCTCTCTCTGCTCTGATTGGCTGACTGTTGTCTCTCTGCTCTGATTGGCTGACTGTTGTCTCTCTCTCTGCTCTGATTGGCTGACTGTTGTCTCTCTCTGCTCTGATTGGCTGACTGTTGTCTCTCTCTGCTCTGATTGGCTGACTGTTGTCTCTCTCTGCTCTGATTGGCTGACTGTTGTCTCTCTCTCTGCTCTGATTGGCTGACTGTTGTCTCTCTCTGCTCTGATTGGCTGACTGTTGTCTCTCTCTGCTCTGATTGGCTGACTGTTGTCTCTCTCTGCTCTGATTGGCTGACTGTTGTCTCTCTCTCTCTGTCCTGATTGGCTGACTGTTGTCTCTCTCTCTCTCCTCTGATTGGGTGACTGTTGTGTCTCTCTCTCTCTCTCCTCTGATTGGCTGACTGTTGTCTCTCTCTCTCTGCTCTGATTGGCTGACTGTTGTCTCTCTCTCTGCTCTGATTGGCTGACTGTTGTCTCTCTCTGCTCTGATTGGCTGACTGTTGTCTCTCTCTGCTCTGATTGGCTGACTGTTGTCTCTCTCTGCTCTGATTGGCTGACTGTTGTCTCTCTCTCTCTGTCCTGATTGGCTGACTGTTGTCTCTCTCTCCTCTGATTGGCTGACTGTTATCTCTCTGCTCTGATTGGCTGACTGTTGTCTCTCTCTCCTCTGATTGGCTGACTGTTGTCTCTCTCTCTGCTCTGATTGGCTGACTGTTGTCTCTCTCTCTGCTCTGATTGGCTGACTGTTGTCTCTCTCTCCTCTGATTGGCTGACTGTTATCTCTCTCTCTGCTCTGATTGGCTGACTGTTGTCTCTCTCTCCTCTGATTGGCTGACTGTTGTCTCTCTCTGCTTTGATTGGCTGACTGTTGTCTCTCTCTCTGCTCTGATTGGCTGACTGTTGTCTCTCTATCTGCTCTGATTGGCTGACTGTTGTCTCTCTATCTGCTCTGATTGGCTGACTGTTGTCTCTCTCTCTGCTCTGATTGGCTGACTGTTGTCTCTCTCTGCTCTGATTGGCTGACTGTTGTCTCTCTCTCTGCTCTGATTGGCTGACTGTTGTCTCTCTCTGCTCTGATTGGCTGACTGTTGTCTCTCTCTCTGCTCTGATTGGCTGACTGTTGTCTCTCTCTCTGCTCTGATTGGCTGACTGTTGTCTCTCTCTGCTCTGATTGGCTGACTGTTGTCTCTCTCTGCTTTGATTGGCTGACTGTTGTCTCTCTCTCTGCTCTGATTGGCTGACTGTTGTCTCTCTCTCTGCTCTGATTGGCTGACTGTTGTCTCTCTCTCTCTGTCCTGATTGGCTGACTGTTGTCTCTCTGCTCTGATTGGCTGACTGTTGTCTCTCTCTCTCTGCTCTGATTGGCTGACTGTTGTCTCTCTCTCTGCTCTGATTGGCTGACTGTTGTCTCTCTCTCTCTGCTCTGATTGGCTGACTGTTGTCTCTCTCTCTGCTCTGATTGGCTGACTGTTGTCTCTCTCTGCTCTGATTGGCTGACTGTTGTCTCTCTCTCTCTGTCCTGATTGGCTGACTGTTGTCTCTCTCTCTGCTCTGATTGGCTGACTGTTGTCTCTCTCTGCTCTGATTGGCTGACTGTTGTCTCCCTCTCTCTCTGCTCTGATTGGCTGACTGTTGTCTCTCTCTCTGCTCTGATTGGCTGACTGTTGTCTCTCTCTCTGCTCTGATTGGCTGACTGTTGTCTCTCTCTCTGCTCTGATTGGCTGACTGTTGTCTCTCTCTGCTCTGATTGGCTGACTGTTGTCTCTCTGCTCTGATTGGCTGACTGTTGTCTCTCTCTCTGCTCTGATTGGCTGACTGTTGTCTCTCTCTGCTCTGATTGGCTGACTGTTGTCTCTCTCTCTCTGTCCTGATTGGCTGACTGTTGTCTCTCTCTCTGCTCTGATTGGCTGACTGTTGTCTCTCTCTCTCTCTGCTCTGATTGGCTGACTGTTGTCTCTCTCTGCTCTGATTGGCTGACTGTTGTCTCTCTGCTCTGATTGGCTGACTGTTGTCTCTCTGCTCTGATTGGCTGACTGTTGTCTCTCTCTCTGCTCTGATTGGCTGACTGTTGTCTCTCTCTGCTCTGATTGGCTGACTGTTGTCTCTCTCTGCTCTGATTGGCTGACTGTTGTCTCTCTCTGCTCTGATTGGCTGACTGTTGTCTCTCTCTGCTTTGATTGGCTGACTGTTGTCTCTCTCTCTGCTCTGATTGGCTGACTGTTGTCTCTCTCTCTGCTCTGATTGGCTGACTGTTGTCTCTCTCTCTCTGCTCTGATTGGCTGACTGTTGTCTCTCTCTGCTCTGATTGGCTGACTGTTGTCTCTCTCTGCTCTGATTGGCTGACTGTTGTCTCTCTCTCTGCTCTGATTGGCTGACTGTTGTCTCTCTCTGCTCTGATTGGCTGACTGTTGTCTCTCTCTCTCTGTCCTGATTGGCTGACTGTTGTCTCTCTCTCTGCTCTGATTGGCTGACTGTTGTCTCTCTCTCTGCTCTGATTGGCTGACTGTTGTCTCTCTCTCTCTCTGCTCTGATTGGCTGACTGTTGTCTCTCTCTCTGCTCTGATTGGCTGACTGTTGTCTCTCTCTGCTCTGATTGGCTGACTGTTGTCTCTCTGCTCTGATTGGCTGACTGTTGTCTCTCTCTGCTCTGATTGGCTGACTGTTGTCTCTCTGCTCTGATTGGCTGACTGTTGTCTCTCTCTCTGCTCTGATTGGCTGACTGTTGTCTCTCTCTCTGCTCTGATTGGCTGACAACAGTGCTGAAAGCAGCACAGACTGACTCCGCCCCCCTACTGACCTCACAGTCTCCAGTCTACAGTCAGGACTCTCCACTAGATCATCCAGATCCTTCACGTCTGAAGACTTCAGGTTGTTTCAGCTCAGGTCCAGTTCTCTCAGGTGGGAGGGGTTGGACTTCAGAGCTGAGACCAGAGAAGAACAGCTGATCTCTGACAACCAGCAGCCCTCCAATCTGAATAAAGAATAAAAGAAGAAGATGAATTCATTGATAACTGATCAGACATGTCCTGATCAATAATCAATAGAGGGGCTTTGTCCTTGTGTTCTTGTGGATCTTCATCATGTGGCCTTCTACACATCATCCACATGTTCATTCATCAGCTGCTGCTGACCTCAGCTCAGTCTGTCAATATACAATCAATATCTGATCAATACCTGTTGGACTAAACACTGACTACAACTCTCTGGTTTAGAGACTCTGATTCTTTTAGACAGATTTATATTTGTACGACTTCATGTCACTAACTTGCAGAGATGGGGACTTGAGTTTGCGATTCGAACTCGAGTCACACACACACACACAGGGACTTCAGACTCGACTTGGAATCAAACTTGGGACTCGTGAACAATCTTTTTTTTTTGGCTCGTGCCTCCATCCTGACAGGACGACTGACGATCTTTCTTTTTATTTATAAAAGCAGTGAGTTGAGGACAAAGCAGTTGACAGCGTTCAGTGTCTCATCATCTGTTCAGAGCTGAAGAAGCTTCAAGGTGCGTTCACACCGGACCTTTTATTTTAAGTTTACATATTAAAGGAGCTTGAGGCAAGATCCAGGAATAAAACTCATTAGCGATACAACGGCCGTAGCGGCCGTCAGGGTTACTGCAGCCATCAGCCAAGCTGGTGCGGGAGCACGCATCAACTCTCCACAGCAGCAGCTGATGCTGTGACAGTGACACTGTGGCTGAATTGGAAACGGCACAACGTTACTATACCAGTGTTCTACATTAATCAGCCGCCACAGTTTGGTTTGGGTCCGCCGCAGCAGTCTCTCACAGAAAAAAAGAACAGCTTCACTATCTCTCATCTCTGCCAGTCAGCCCCTCTACCTGCTGTCTCACGACACAGAGCAGACACACACACACACACACGTCACGCTTGGCTGTTAATAAACAGTAAATGCGCCGTGCCGCGCTCATTGTACGGTGCTCAATTTACCGCGACACTGGGAGGTTGACCGCCCGGGCATCAGGTCAGCACCGGCCGCCGCCGCCGCCTCTATGAGCCGCTGGTGCCGCTCGGCTGCTCTAGTGGCTCTGCTCCTCCCAACACGTCGGAGAATTTCCTTACAGGCGTTGTTTGGATAAACTGACCAGAACTGAAGCTTCACTTTTCATTCAAATGAACTAATGCGACTGCCACAGTGCCACTGTTAGATTTCATCAATGAGACCAGCATTTATCTCCTCAAAACAATTCAACCAGCCGGCAGAAAACCTCTAAAAACCAGTGGGGAAGTTACTGGGCTGGTTTTCTTCCCTGGGAGGAGGACAGCTGCTGCCCGGCCGATGAGCTCAGCTCCCCGGCTGCAGCCTCTGTGACGAGCCGCTGCTGCTGCTGCTGCGTGTGTGTGGCTCTGCACTCCTCTGAAAAATGTCGGAGCAAATCTACTACCAGACGTTATTTGGATAAACTGACAACAGATTGGGAATCTAAACCGTCACTTTCTCGCATGAAAAAATATTAAAATGTAAGAAAATGACATTATTTCTCTACTCGCTGCTCGCGTAACTGTTCAGGCTACAAGACATCCGCCGACCGCTAGTCGCAAGCGGAGGAAAGCGTCATTTGACGTCACATCCGCGGACAGCGCGGGAAATTCAGACCCAGAATTGCAGCTCATTATGCAGCACACAGCCTGTTCAAGGCAACGGAGAGATACGCGAGTGGGCTCATTCTTTTTGGTTTTGAACGCTTCATCGCCCATTAGCAGTAAAAGACTTAAAACGCATGTGCATTTCTTTACAAATCTTGCCTCATGAACCTTTAAGTCAATGCAAATGAGCGCCTGAGAGATTAATCGCTCAGGCGACAAATCGCTGGGGCTCCGATCTACAGCAACCAAGCGATGGAACGATTTTTCGCTCTGTCGCTCGAGATGAGAAATCCCAAGTCTCTGGCCGTCAGTCGCTTGTTGCTCAGCACTGATTGGCTGCTGTAATCTATGCGAAACTATGACAATTATTGAAACGATGGAAACGTAATACAACTCCACCAGTCCGGCAGAGCAAAGCCGGCTTGACGTTGTACGGCGCTTGTGGTACTTCCACAACTGGTAAACAGCTGCAGCAGATACAATGTCGACTCCGAGCGAGGTGAAATTCACTGGAATCGCTTGAATCATGTCATCATAGCAATCTGTTGAATGGTGCCAAACTGACGAGCGACTGCAGCTGAGTGACAGAGCGATTTTTTTGGCGACAGCGACAGTGACAAAAATAAAAGGTCCGGTGTGAACACACCTTCAGAAAGAACAAGTTTAGAAAATCAAAGTCCAACAGCTGAAGCAACAGGAAGCAGGTTAAACAGAAGAAAAGACAGATTTTTGGCATGAAGTGTGATGTTTTAAACAGGTAGAGGTCAGATGGTTTTCTCATGGTACGATTCAATTGGATCACAAAATAAAATTTTGACTCCCGTTCACTTACATGGAGACTTTTTCCGAATTGAGGTCCCATGGTGACGTTACTTCCTACTTCCTGCTTCCGCTTAGGCTCTCTATTTTAACATGGGAGTCAATGGAGAATTGCTCACTTCTGGTCCCAGTTGAGCTAACAGGGAGCAGACTTTAATAATAATAATTCTAGGGCTGTTTTCGACTAAGGATTTTCATAGTCGAATCTGATTCGTCAGATTTTGCCATAGTCGACTGATAGTCGAACCTTTTTTTTTATTATTATTTTTTTTTTAAGATAGCAGCAAATTTGCGACTTTTTCCCGTTTCAAACAAAAGAGCTAAACCACCCAAAAAATATGGTAGGTGTAAAACAAATACCTTTATTTATTTCCCACACTTTGGATGATTTTTAGTAGCCATTGTGAGCCAGGGTATGCGTTTATGTCACATTGCCCTGGACAACGCTCCTGCTCGGACTGTGAGTGGCAAATCAAACATCCCTCAACGTGGTGAAGGATAGCGGTGGTCGTGGACACAGAGAAACCGGGTAAAACATGTAGTATCAAAACAAACGGAGGTCAGAAGGACTCGACAATCCGTACATTACGTTAATCAATCCTGTAACACACACAGTGTGACCGCGGCACCGGCAGAGAGACAGACAGGCTGCAGAGGGACGAGATCACAGCTGTGACTCCCGACACTGATGGTGCGTTCATGACAACTCGGAAGTTGGAAAAAAAAACAAGTTCCTCTTCTGAAAAACTCTGACATGTCAAACTTTAGGATGTGTTAGAGACTAATTCATCTGTCTAACCATCAGAACTACTGACACTTGAAACGGTAAACACAGCTGATCCATCGAAAAAAAAAAAAAATCACCGCTGGAGTTAATTTATTTTCCGTGATTGAAATCAGGTTCTTGAATGTAACTCGGTCAAAGTCAGATGTATCCTCACAATGTTTTGCTGTTCTGTCGGGTCATGCATGATAAATGCTGACAAAGTTAGACTGTCAGACTTCCTTGATTTTAAACTTTGGCGGCTCTGCCCCTCGTCTTTTTGCCACTCCGTGAGTGTTCTGCAGTGACTTCTTTGACGGTCCTACTGCTCACCTCCGCTCATTTGAAAAAAAAAAAAAAACCTCCGCTCATTTGATTGTGCAACTGCAGTGGGTGATTTATTAATACGTAGTAAGAAGCTAAGACTACCGTTTAAATGCACACATCATTTTGAACTCTTTATTAACAGAAAGTAGGCAGATTTTGTATCAAAATAGGCTTTTTATAACGAAAAAAGACATTCTATGTAACAATTTATGCTCAGCAGCCGTGGGCACCCCCATATAGTCAGAATGGTATGGTCTTGGTTAGATTCGACTACGAGGTTCATAGTCGAATCAGACCCCTCCGAATCGAATCGTCGAATAGTCGACTTTTGGAGGTCAGCCCTAAATAATTCATTTAATTTATATAGCGCTTTTCAATAACCCAAAGACGCTTACAAAGACACAAAAGAAACAGGGTAGAGACATACAGGGGGAGACGAGGGAGAGACAGTACACAGTGACACATTAATGAGCGAGGTGATGGAGAGACCGGCTATGGGTAGGGGAGGTTGCTCCCTACAGCCAGCCTCCTCTGGACCGCAGCTTTCCAGCCTCTCACCTTCTTCTCTCTGGACTCATCTCAACTGTTTTCTCTCTTCAGCTTCTTGATCAAAATCCTCACACACAAATCCTGACATGTATGAACCAATGAGAAGCTGAAGCTTCAAACAACTACAACAGCTCCAGTCAGTGAACTCACCTCAGAGTCTCCAGTCTACAGTTTGGACTCTCCAGTCCAGCACACAGAAGCTTCACTGATGAATCATCCAGCTGGTTCTCACTCAGGTCCAGGTGTCTCAGGTGGGAGGGGCTGGACTTCAGAGCTGAGGCAACGACTTCACAGTGAATCTCTGAGAGTTCACAACCAACAAGTCTGTGATTAGAGAAGAAACAAAATGTGTGAGAGTAAAATCAGACAATTTGTACTAAACACACACAACATGTCATCATGTGATCAACATGTGCTCTTCACAGTTCAGTTCATCTTCTCTCTTTGTGTTGGACATGAAACAATAATCCTCATCAGGGCTGGGCTGGAAAAACCCATTCAGATCCAGATCCACCTCCTCTTGAATCCTCCAACATCCATTCATCAAAGCCCAGATGGATGTTTAATCCAGGCTCCTGCGGCCGACACAGGTAGATGTGGTCAGGTGAGCTCAGGTGTAGAGCTGCAGCTGTCACCTGAACAACGCTCACACACACTGATTTTCTCCAAACCATGAAATGAAGTCAAAGAAAATCAAGGTGAAATGTAGAAATGATGTGTTAGCGTACACAAACACACAACACTAGCAGCCTCTAGACTCCAAGTGAACAAGTGTCCAGTCAGGTAGAAACTGTGTGGAGCTGAATGGAAGCAGATCTATGTGCAGGATGTGAAGAAGCAGCTGTGACTGTTGACACACAGTGGAGCTGCTGCTGCTGCATCTGCTATCTGTTGCCATGACGTCTCCACTGTTGCTCATGTTCAATAGAAAGTGCATTAATGGAACTGCTTTGGCTCCATTCATCATGTCAACATTCATGGTTTTAATAATGCACCAGGTCACAGCATCAGTTCTCTGAGCGTATCATTCATGTCCAAGTCAAACTGGAGTTGGGACTGAAATCTAAAACACAATCATGATGTTGAATCAGGAATCAAAGTGAATCAGA
The DNA here is from genome assembly GCF_045865225.1 of Trachurus japonicus. Lineage (NCBI taxonomy): Eukaryota > Metazoa > Chordata > Actinopteri > Carangiformes > Carangidae > Trachurus > Trachurus japonicus. The sequence continues at coordinate 169,323 of NW_028221084.1, read as the reverse complement.
GATCAGATGGATTCAGGTGATCAGTGATCAATACCCAGCCCTGACCCTCATCACTCTGTCAGACCTGCACATTGGTCATGTCCATCTTTGTTTGACTTCAATCTTCAGGTGGAAGCTCAAACTGAAACATCTGCATGTTTAAAACTCTTGTTAAATCTGGAGAAAAAACACAATTGACCTGAAACTGGAGAAACGTCAAACTGTATGTGTGTGTGTGTGTGTGTTATTGATCATGTCTGGACTCACTCAGCCTTCCTGCAGTTCCTCACAGCTGGGATCAGTCTCCATCGTCCCTCCTCTGATGTGTTGTACTTGTTCAGGTCCAACTGGTCCAGAACCTGCTCTGACATCTGCAGCATGTAGGCCAGAGCTGAACACTGGATCACAGAGAGTCTCTCTGATCTGTTCTCTGACTCCAGGAACTGTTGGATCTCCTGATGAACTGACTGGTCCCTCATCTCCGTCAGACAGTGGAAGATGTTGATGCTTCTGTCAGGAGAGATGAAATAAGTGTTCATCTTCTTCAGGTTGTTGATGGTTCTCTGGATGGTTTCTGGACTGTTGTCTGTCTGACCCAGCAGACCTCCTAACAGCCTCTGGTTGGACTCCAGAGAGAGGCCATGAAGGAAGCGAACAAACAGGTCCAGGTGACCGTTTCTACTGCAGAGGGATTTCTGCATGGCTCCCTGCAGGAAGTCATCCAGGGGTGGAGGACTGTTATTGATCTGTGGATGACTGTTATTGATCCATGGATGACTGTTATTGATCTGTGGATGACTGTTGTTGATCCATGGATGACTGTTGTTGATCTGTGGATAACTGTTATTGATCCATGGATGACTGTTGTTGATCTGTGGATGACTGTTGTTGATCCATGGATGACTGTTGTTGATCTGTGGATGACTGTTGTTGATCCATGGATGACTGTTGTTGATCTGTGGATAACTGTTATTGATCCATGGATGACTGTTGTTGATCTGTGGATGACTGTTATTGATCAATGGATGACTGTTATTGATCCATGGATGACTGTTGTTGATCCATGAATGACTGTTATTGATCAATGGATGACTGTTGTTGATCCATGAATGACTGTTATTGATCAATGGATGACTGTTGTTGATCCATGAATGACTGTTATTGATCAATGGATGACTATTAATGATCCATGGATGACTGTTATTGATCCATGGATGACTGTTATTGATCTGTGGATGACTGTTATTGATCCATGGATGACTGTTGTCTGGGCCGTAAAGTATACCCCCGCAGCCCCCGCGAGGCGGGGGGGCCCCGCATGCCGTGGGGGCCCCGCCCCCGCCCGTTAAGCCGAGTTTCCACCGAATCAACGGTCCTTTTTTTTTTTTTTTTTTTTTTTTTTTACACTGCAACATATGTTTCACGTCATGATAACTTCTGTATTTTGGCCATTCAAGCTTCCACAGTCCATAGTTCTCCTCTTTGTTTGATATTTCAAGAGGCTTTTGGTTAATGGATAGCTCCTAGGTAGGATTGTTCTGCTGTGTTGTCGCCGCCGTCAACCCCCCCCCCCGTCATCGCGGCCATCGCCTCGCGCCCACCCCCCCCCCCCCCCCCCCCCCGCCATCATCGCCGTCATCCGCGGTGAACGGCCGCGGGGGGGCCCCGCACGGTTACGTTACGGCGCTGACTGTTGTTGATCTGTGGATGACTGTTATTGATCTGTGGATGACTGTTATTGATCAATGGATGACTGTTATTGATCGGTGGATGACTGTTGTTGATCAGTGGATGACTGTTGTTGATCAGTGGATGACTGTTGTTGATCAGTGGATGACTGTTGTTGATCCATGAATGACTGTTATTGATCCATGGATGACTGTTGTTGATCTGTGGATGACTGTTGTTGATCCATGAATGACTGTTATTGATCAATGGATGACTGTTGTTGATCTGTGGATGACTGTTGTTGATCCATGGATGACTGTTGTTGATCTGTGGATGACTGTTATTGATCTGTGGATGACTGTTGTTGATCCATGGATGACTGTTATTGATCCATGGATGACTGTTATTGATCAATGGATAACTGTTATTGATCTGTGGATGACTGTTATTGATCAATGGATGACTGTTATTGATCAATGGATAACTGTTATTGATCTGTGGATGACTGTTGTTGATCCATGGATGACTGTTATTGATCCATGGATGACTGTTATTGATCAATGGATGACTGTTGTTGATCTGTGGATGACTGTTGTTGATCCATGGATGACTGTTGTTGATCTGTGGATGACTGTTATTGATCTGTGGATGACTGTTGTTGATCCATGGATGACTGTTATTGATCCATGGATGACTGTTATTGATCAATGGATAACTGTTATTGATCTGTGGATGACTGTTATTGATCCATGGATGACTGTTATTGATCAATGGATAACTGTTATTGATCTGTGGATGACTGTTATTGATCAATGGATGACTGTTATTGATCTGTGGATGACTGTTGTTGATCTGTTGATGACTGTTATTGATCAATGGATGACTGTTGATGATCTGTGGATGACTGTTGTTGATCTGTTGATGACTGTTATTGATCTGTGGATGACTGTTGATGATCTGTGGATGACTGTTATTGATCAGTGGATGACTGTTGTTGATCCATGGATGACTGTTTTTGATCTGTGGATGACTGTTATTGATCTGTGGATGACTGTTGTTGATCCATGGATGACTGTTTTTGATCTGTGGATGACTGTTATTGATCAGTGGATGACTGTTGATGATCTGTGGATGACTGTTATTGATCTGTGGATGACTGTTGATGATTGACAGATGACTGCTTGCATTGAATCCATGAGAAGAAGGCATTGTGCTCTTCTCTCTCTCTTCGTAGTCTTCTCCCAGGAAGTTCTCCAGGACCTGTGTGTTCCTGTTGGTGAAACAGTGGAACATGTAGACTGCAGCCAGAAACTCCTGAACACTCAGATGAACAAAGCAGTAGACTGTTTTCTGGAAGATCACACTCTCTCTTTTGAAGATCTCAGTACAGAGTCCTGAGTTCACCAAGGCCTCTGTGACATCCAGACCACACTGCTCCAGGTCTTCTTGGTAGAACATGATGTTTCCTTCCTCCAGCTGTTCAAACGCCAGCCTCCCCAGCTTCAGAAGAACTTCCCTGTCGGCCTCCGTCAGCTCCTGTGGACTCGTCTCATGTCCTTCACCGTACTTGTTCTTCTTCCTCTTTGTCTGGACTTGCAGGAAGTGTGAGAACAGGTCCGTCGTGGTCTTGGGCAGCTCTCCTCTCTGGTCTGTGGTCAACATGTGCTCCAGAACTGTAGCACTGATCCAGCAGAAGACTGGGACTTGACACATGATGTGGAGGCTCCTGGACGTCTGGATGTGTGAGATGATTCTTCTGGACAGATCTTCATCACTGGACCTCCTCCTGAAGTACTCCTCTATCTGGGCGTCAGTGAAGCCTCGGACCTCTGTTACCCTGTCGACACATGTAGGAGGGATCTGATTGGCTGCTGCAGGTCTGGAGGTGATCCAGACCAGAGCCGAGGGAAGCAGATTCCCCTGGATGAGGTTTGTCAGCAGCACGTTGACTGATGACGTCTGTGTGACATCAGACACAACCTCCCTGTTGTTGAAGTCCAGTGACAGTCGGCTTTCATCCAGGCCGTCAAAGATGAAGAGAAGTTTACAGACAGCCAGCTGCTCTGCTGTCACCTTCTGTAATGTTGGATGGAAAACATGGAGCAGCCTGAGAAGACTCAACCGCTGATCTCTGATCAGGTTCAGCTCCCTGAACGAAAGCAGAACCAGCAGACTGACATCTTGGTTCTCCAAGCCCTCGGCCCAGTCCAGAGTGAACTTCTGCACCGAGAAGGTTTTTCCAATGCCAGCGACGCCGTTGGTCAGAACCACTCTGATGGGTCTCTGTTGGACAGGTGAGACCGTAGAGACGTCCTCTCTCTGTTGGACAGGTGAGACCGCAGAGACGTCCTCTCTCCGTTGGACAGGTGAGACCGTAGAGACGTCCTCTCTCTGTTGGACAGGTAAGTCTTTAAAGATGTCCTCTCTCCGTTGGACAGGTGAGACCGTAGAGACGTCCTCTCTCTGTTGGACAGGTGAGACCGCAGAGACGTCCTCTCTCCGTTGGACAGGTGAGACCGTAGAGACGTCCTCTCTCTGTTGGACAGGCAAGTCTTTAAAGATGTCGTTGCACTTGATTGTAGTGTCATGGAGGGTCTTCTTCTTGGACGTTGTCTCCAGCTGTCTCACCTCATGTTGGGTATTAACCTCTTCACTCTGTCCCTCTGTGATGTAGAGCTCAGTGTAGATCCTGTTGAGGAGGGTTCCACTCTCTGTTCCACTTCCTGTTCCCTCAGTTCCTTCAGTCACTCGTTCACATCTGCTCCTCAGACTGATCTTATGTTGATCTAAAACCTCCTGCAGACCACCATCTGCTGAGAGACAAGAGACAGAGTCAGACTGAAGACAGAGAGTCTTACAATCTGATCAGATTATTTTCATCAGCTACAGAAAAACTACAGACAACAAAGAGAAGGTTTGAATCATCGTCTTAAATGTCAGTGCTGTGTGATGGAACAATCACTCTGGAGAAAACAACAAATGACCACATCAGCAGACAGATGTTCAGTCTCACTTTGTCCATAGCTGCTCTGATTGGCTGTCTGCAGCTCACCTCTGGTTCTGGGTCTTTGTCCACACTGGGGACAGGAGGGGGGTCCTGAAGAACCGGACTGGTCCCAGTCTGAGGTGAAGCACTGTCTGCAGAACCAGTGTCCACAGCTGGTGGAGACTGGATCCTTCAGGACGCCCTGACAGAGACCACAGCTGGACAGCTGCTGGTCCACAGAGACACCACTCCTCTTCCTCCTGTCAAGACATTTCTGGATCATCAGAAATCAACTCCGGGGTGGGGGGGTGGGGTTTATCGAATAGTGCTTTTGCTTGAAATGTCCATCCCTACTGAGGGCAAACATGGATGTGGCCTCACTGATCTTAGACCAGCTGGTGTCTGTAGTAGACTACCGTAAAACTTCAAATAATGGCCGAGTCCCAAATTGCCGCCGGTCCCAATTAACCGCCGGGTGTAGCAAAATATTTTTTATATTAAACGCCCATCCCAAATAAACGCCGGGTCAAACATTGTTTTTCTGGTTGCCAAAAAATATTCTATGCAAATATAGCGGGTGTCTCTAGACATTAAAGACGGCCGAGGACCGACGAGACGTCAGCTGGTTGCTCCTGCCCGGTCTGTCCACTCCTCTCATCCGCACTTCAGCACCTGTCCTGGGCTGCACCGTGTCGGCTCGGCTCGGCTCGCTCCTCGTTTTAAATGGCTTTACTCCTTTTAAAAGTAGCGTAAACAGCCTACTGTTCTCTGATTACTCATACGCGTATTTAGTTAGGCTATACGTTGCATTATTATTAGTTATAGACCTACTTCATTCAATCAAAAAAAAAAAAAAAGGACGGTGGTGCGAGCCAACACAGGTGCTGAAGTGTGGGAGAGGAGTGGAGAGACTGGGCGTCTGCAGGGTTTTTGCAACTTGCGGCGGATCAAGAAGGGGAGGACCGACATGACGGGGGTCTCGGTCTCCTGGTACCTGTGCGGGCCAGGACCGCGGAGGTCAGCGAGAGAGAGAACAAGTCCGCCCTGGCCGTATTTACAGTAATGCCTTGAGAAACGCACGTATCATTCCACCGCCGCCACAGAGTGAAGCCTCTTTCCCCAGAAGGAGGTCCAGGTTGAACACTATTAATAAACGCAGGTCCCTAATAAACGCAGGTCCCTAATAAACGCCTGTTGATTTGAGCGATTTAAGCAAATAAACGGCCGGGCCCTTATTTGGTGTTTTACGGTAAGTTACTATTATATTAACTCGACTTTAAAGGGATATTCCGGCATAGGTTTAACCCATGGTCCAACGCACCGTAACACCGAGTTAGACCCCCCCTCGAGAGTTGAAGTCTGCTAACCGCTAGCTTCTCTAGTTGTAGCAACTTTAGCAATGACTGCACCATAACAAACAGCGCAGTCTATTGATCCACACGCAACCGATCAAAAAGCCACTTACAGCCACAAATAATGCTCAGAACAGCACCAAACATCATCAACAGTACAAACAGGGTCCCAGCCAATAATACGAGGCATCAAACATCTGTTAGCTTTGCCTGGTTTGTATTGAAAAGAGACCAAAACAACTCACCCACTCTCCTCCAGTTATACGCTATGCAGCAACTTTCCGTGTCCAGCACAGAGTCCAGGCACTGACAAAACACGTCAGAGTCCGACTGGCAGCACAAACATCTGGTTTCAGCACAAAAATCTGGTTTCAGCGGCCACTGGCAGGCAGTGACCACACTGACCACTTTTCTCCTTAATTTCCAGCACATAGACTCCACCGGCTCTCTCCCTCTTTCACTTTTCTCCTCCATTTCCTTCAGCTTGTCTTCAGTAAACTCGGTCTCAAACTGATAGTGGCGCCCATCGAAATGAAACCAGTCGTCATTGTTCTCAAACTCCATAAACTCAGCCGTGTTGTCCCTTCTGTGATGTCTGCTTGGTTTGAATAAATGTGAGTTTCTTTATTAGTTTATTAGTTGTTGTTTCTTACATTGGGCAGCCGTTCTCAGTGTATCAGATCAATCCTGGTTAAGTATATTAGTAAACTCATTATTGGTCACTCTGAGCTCGGACCTCCGGACCAAAACAGCTGTTTCCTCCTGGGAGAGGTTCGGCCTCTGGCGTCGCTGTCTCCTCCATCCATGTCCAAGTATAAAATGACAAACTTGCAGCGCGCATCACCCGCCGCGCTGTTAAAGGTGAGGAGAGGAGCTCCTTTGATTGGTGAAGATCTGACTCGGCTGTGTCAAACCCACTCCACGCCTTTCTCTCCTCCTCCTGTCTCCCTCCCGCCCTGTCTCCTCCCTCTTCACCGTTTGCGCCGGTAGGAGGGACGAGGGGCTGGCGTAAGTCTGACTGCACGACCCACCAAACTTGCGAAATGGACCTGGACACGCCTAGTTGACGTGGCGAAGCTGCGCTGAGGTTAGACTTCGCCCGGTCTACGAGACTAGGGCCCAGAATGTGAAAGAGCTGCAATTAGTGCCTCCCAAGCAGATTGAGCCTACTTAACACTGCTGACCATAACATTACATCCAGCCATGTTTACTCCTTTATTTCCCCCTCTCAACTACTCTACTCTGCAAATTGATTTTACTGACAGCGCGCTGCAAACGCCACGGTTTCGTTTGGGGTCTTGTCCTACTCACCAACATGCTTCGGTGCCCATGGAGAAGACAGAGCAGGCTGCTGCTGTGATGTGAGAGGTTCTGGCTCGTAACGGTACCGCGGTCCGCGTACCGACGCGCACTGTAACACAGTGAAGCAGACATAACAGAAGGGACAACACGGCTGAGTTTATGGAGTTTGAGAACAACAACGACTGGTTTAATTTCGATGGGTGCCCCTATCAGTTTGAGACTGAGTTTACTGAAGACGAGCTGAAGGAAATGGAGGAGAAAAGTGAAAGAGGGAGAGAGCCGGTGGAGTCTATGTGCTGGACCTGGGGGAATCAAGTGATCAGTGTGGTCACTGCCTGCCAGTGGCCGCTGAAACCAGATGTTTGTGCTGAAACCAGATGTTTGTGCTGAGAAATTGCGGAGAGTTGTGCGTATGCACAGTTTGATAGATCTGAAAAAGGTGTAAATATTTTGGGCGTACGCCATTTCCGTCTTTTCGCCGTATGCAAAAATTTAGTAGCAGTTTTACACCCTTTTTGATAAATGAGGCCCCAGATAGGTAGAGAGAGTCCAGTGGGAACATAGCGCCTAATTTGGAGAAAAATCTTAGAACTGTGGGAACATAGGGCTGTGGGAACATAAGGCTGTGGGAACAGCATGGACCCGTTTTGGTCTCTTTTGAATAGAAACCAAGCAAAGCTAACAGATGTTTGATGCCTTGTATTATGAGATGGGACCCTGTTTGTACTGTTGATGAAGTTTGGTGCTGTTCTGAGCATTATTTGTGGCTATATGTGGCTTTTTGAGTGGTTGCGCGGGGATAAATAGACTGCGTTGTTTGTTATGGTGCGGCCATTGCTAAAGTTGCTAAAACTAGAAAGGCTAGCGGTTAGCAGACTTCATCTCTCGAGGGGGGGTCTAACTCGGTGTTACGGTGTGTTAGACCATGGGTTAAACTTACGCCGTAATATCCATGATTAACCATGACTAGGGCTGCCCCCGACCAAAGATTTTGTTGGTCGACCAGTAGTCGTCACTTATGGCGATTAGTCGACTAATGTGCGCTCACATTCAGGCGACGCACACGGACGTGACCGAACTTGCCTCAATGACGTTGTTTCCAGTAGGGCTGTCCCGATTATCATATTTTGATAATCGAATATTCACGGACATAAAATCGATCAAAATCGAAGCTTCGACAGCCGGGGGGTGCACGATCGTAATGTCTGATGTGGGGGTTGAGGAATATTTCAACGTTTATGTGTAGTTTTATGGACCTGTTTGTGTTGGGCATGATGCACGCGTGCGTCGCCTGAACGTCAGAGCGCGCCCCAGTCAAGTTCAATCCAGGACTGTTGAGGCTGTAAAAATGTCCTAAATGAGGTAATTTCCAGTAAACTCTGGACTATCTCCCTTCAGGACACTTGGATTGCAGTGGACGAGCAGTGTGGAGGAATATTAAATGGTTGTTGTGTAGTTTTATGGACGTTTTTGTGTCGGGCCCTATATTACTCTCATATAAAGTTTTGGTTGGACTAGGAACCGGCCTCCCGGATATCCAGATGACCTTTGAGGAATAAAAAACTGCTGCAGGAAGAACATGGAGGAGGAAAAGTCCAGATGTTCGTTCATCAGATCAGTTCAGAAGAAACATGTAGAGACCTGAGCAGTTAGTATGAAGACACCGATCAACCACAAGAACCAGTTCCTGTTGACTCACAGTCACTATGAGCTGCAGGACCTCAACACACTCAACACTGGTAAAGAGGCTGGAGCAGGTCTCTTACCGGGAGCCTCCAGGTCCAGGTCCAGGTCCAGGTCCAGGTCCAGGACTGAAGTTTGGACCATCTCCTTTGGACCGGTTACTCTTCACAGACCAGCTGGAGGGTCCAGGTCCAGGTCCAGGTCCAGGTTCAAGACTGAAGTTTGGACCATCTCCTTTGGACCGGTTACTCTTCACAGACCAGCTGGAGGGTCCAGGTCCAGGTTCAAGACTGAAGTCTGGACCATCTCTTTTGGACCGGTCACTCTTCAGAGATGGACAGATGGATCCTGGAGACTCTGGTCCGTCCTCCTCTTCCTCCTCATTAACACTCATCTTCAGGACTTCAGTCAGTCTGAGAGGGAAACCAGAAACACTGACTGTGAGCTCAGACAGACAAGAGAAGTAACACATTTGAAATATTTATTTATGCCCACATAAAAAGAAAGTACAAGGGTTCTTGCACGAAGGACATAAATACTGCCAGTGCAGTTGACAACAGGAGTCGGTCAGCTACAAAGCGCCTGGGCAGCTGAACACATACATGATGACCTACAGGTCAGATAGAAAGCAGACATCATTCAAGGATACAAAAAATACAGTATCATCCAGACTGATTCCAATAATAGCCGATACTGAGCAGTACCTGGCTAACTGTTTAGCTCTTCTTTTAGGGAGGCCGGCCATCTGAAGGCCCCTCACAACCAACTTATGTATGTCCCAGACTACCAAATATAAAGACTAGAAGTTTACATTTGTAGCCCAGCTGAGAGATGGTCTGCTTCAGCTGCTGCTATTTTAGCGCTTTGGTTAGAAAGGCCTCCTCAAGACTGTAATCAAATGGTGCTTTTCCACTACACTTTTGACGGAATGACACGGCATGGCTCGGCTCGGTAAAGGTGCTTTTCCACTACAGCTTCATCTATAATCACCTGCTGATATGCATGTGTTAATGGTGACATAGGGCTTTGATGCTTCATCTAGGATCACCTGTTGATATCTGTGAGAGCGCATGTATGAGTGCACACCGCTGCATCATAGATGTAGCTATAACTCATAGACTGTATAACTCCATGTGCTGCAGACAGACTGAATGTGGAGCGAGCGAACCTTCGTGAGTTATAAAGCCATCAACATGACTTCCCAGTGGTGCCTGCTAGCCTACCACTTATTCCACATGCTTAAAGCTGTGCAGAAAAGAAAATTGAATTTGAGTATTAACATTAGTGTAATAACTCTCCTGTCAGACGATGGAGCCCAAACTTTGTGCAAAATTCTATTTTTGATTAAATCCGGGATGAAAGTGTGGTATTTTTTTTCGCATTGGATAATGCAGGCGCACCAATCAAAGTCAGACCAATCAAATTTGTTTTCCTTACTCTGGTAAACTTGTGTTGCAGCTCGTGACAACTCGGCGCGACAAACAGGACAAACAGCCATTTCTGTTTACCTTTAAATATGAGTCATATTCATAGACTGGTCATATTTCAGTGCTTAGAGCACAGTAAAATGAAAGCTCTTATTTGAGTAACACTGTGAAGCTGCTGCAGTCATCTTGTTAAGAACAGGCCAATGACAGCTGTCTGTGGAGTGTGGAGGCTGACAAACAAGCCCCTGTCTGACATTAGGCTACCTGAATATAGCCTAGTGAATCACAGCAGCAACAGGAGGAATCACTCATTCAACTTAATTCTCGTGAAAATTTTAATTTGTTTCCAGATTAAGTTCATTCTGACTTTGCTGTTAAACTTTGCTGTTCTTACTGTAGAAACCTACTGTAGATTAGCAGTGAATTAACTCAGGTTGGCAATAATTTGGCAATCATCCAATCCATAAAATTGATAGTGATAATTGAGAAAGCTTCGTGATTTTGAAATGACGCCACTGCTCGTCGCCAAAATGTAATATCCTTACGATATTATAGAAGAATGGACTGAGACGGGAGCTACGTTTTAGGTTTCTTTACTGTTTTCAATATGGCGGACATACATGTGGTGGCCCTGAAGTGCAAAACACAACGGCAAATCAGACAACAACGGCAAAAGAGAAAACACAACACAAAAAGAGAAAACACAACGGCAAAAGAGAAAACACAACACAAAAAGAGAAAACACAACGGCAAATCAGAAAACACAAAAGCAAAAGAGAAAACACAACACAGAAAGAGATAACACAACGACATTAACCAAACCAGAAAAGGTAGGTACCCTCGAGTGGAATACGTCAACGCGGCGGCCATCTTGGTCCGGGGGAAGCCGTGTCTACTTACAGTTTTTCTCGATTGTTTACACAACATTTTTGGTGCTTGAGACACAATGGCCTCAACATCTAACTCATGCACCAACTCCCTTGACCAAATCTGCTAAACTACAAGAAATTCCTGCTTTACACTCAATTTGCAGTTCTATAACACACGTTTTTCAAAACACTACACACAATTCTCTGCATTTGGCTCAATTTTCATGAAGAAAATCTCTTGTTTTCACGAGTAACACACTGTTATTCAAAATTCTAAAGTTAATTTCCCTACTATTCACACTGACTCATCACATGGGTAAACACCTTTCACACAGTTTTACAATTAGCAATCAGAGCTTTAGCAAAAAAGGGCAACAGGCAGTGATGGACTGACACCAAAAAGAGAGAAACCAAACAGAGAGGCCACACAACACAAACACACACACACACATGTAGCAGTGATCATAATGATGATGACAAAAGAAAATGCATTGATCACCAAAATTGCATGTTGATAGAGGGATTTGAACCTAGACTAAAACAAAGTCTTTGACTACAAAGAGCTGCTCTACTAGGTGAGCTACATGTTACTATAGCCTCATCCTGTCAAAATTATGTGTTCAGTCTTTCAAAATTGGTCGGCCGTAAACCAGCTGACCCCGAGCAACTCTTTTTTTTTTCAGATCAGCATGGCCGCATCGTCACACGACCACCTCGGTCGCGTCTTCACGCATTTCATTTGTTTCTGTGTATTTGAGTGTTCTGAGTATCAAAACAATATTCTAAAATAATATAATAATATATTTACACATTTACACACGGTCTGCAGGTACAGTAAAAAAAAGAAAACCTAAGTCATTATGAGGAATGGAGTAGAAGTGTTTTCCATTCATCCTAGTGTTTTACACTGAGCACATCAGTGTTCAACTGGTTCTTATAAATGTCTAGTCATATGATGGTTTGTGTCATTTGAGACTAAAACAGCATTTTGAGAAGAAATAACATTGTTTTGAATGTAAAGTTTCATTTTGCAGGAGCAGTGAGGGGTTTTGCCCATTGTGTGTGATTTTTTGGATTTGTGTGTAGAGTTCTGAGAGTATGAGGCATGCTTTCAGAAAATGTGTGTAAACAATCGAGAAAAACTGTAAACATACACTTAGATACTCAGACACCCCACATGCATAAATACACTGTTTTCTGATTTGCCGTTGTTTAGTAATTTGTCGTTGTGTTTTCTGTTTTTTTGTTGTGTTTTCTGATTTGCCGTTGTGTTTTCTCTTTTTGTGTTGTGTTTTCTCTTTTTGTGTTGTGTTTTCTCTTTTGCCGTTGTGTTTTCTCTTTTTGTGTTGTGTTTTCTCTTTTGCCGTTGTTGTCTGATTTGCCGTTGTGTTTTGCACTTCAGGGCCACCGTACATACAGGTCAAGAGGTCAACCAGTCTAACCAGCCTCTGCTGCCACCCCAAGGACAACTCCCTTCATAACACAACATGGTCACTCTTCTACAGAAACATTATTACACAGGCTGAACATGCTCGGCTTTACAGTAGAATGCTTGTACAGCATCACACACACACACACACACACACACACACACACACACACACACACACCCCGGGTTTAGATAGATTTATATTTTTATATTTAAAGTGAATCATGTCAATCGCAACTGTAGGCTATAGATATATATTTTTATGATAATCATGTTAATTCCAGCCATATAGATTATATATAGAATCATGTCTAAACCCTGTAACTATGTAAATGTACTTTTCCGTTATCTACTGGTCCTCCGTCTTTTTGGACTTTTTATGTTAATTGTTGTATTGTTTTGGGGACTACGGATGTAATTTAAATCTGGTGTATTTACTGTGGGTACTCTAGCACTCACTGTTCATTAATATGCACTGTCCCGACCAAATAAACAAGTAAAGTAAAAAAAGTAAAAGTTTACTCTGCTCTTCTTTACTTTCCTTGTCTCTTTTTTTTGTACGTCAGTTCGTCACAACAGACTGAGACAACAGGAAGTAGCTGTCCTCCTTTAGTCTCAGTGTCTCTGTGTGGACACAAGTTCACTCTGACTCTTCTTCCCTCCACACTTCACTTCACAGGGACTGAGACTCACAGACTTTAACGGTGAATAATAATAATAATGTTGTTTAACACTCACCTAGAGCTGCTTCACTCTTAACTCCTCGTCTTAAAATGGCGTCTCAACTAAATACTTTCATTTTAATATCTCCTCCCTCCCTCTGTTTTACAGGAAACCACGACACTGAACAGCCTACTATAGGGCCGTTGACTTGTATAACTTACATAAGGTCCAGACAAAACCTTTGAACCTAGTTACATCGCTATCCGACAACTGAGGAAACAGCTTGTAAAACCACATGGATTTCAAATTACAGATTTTTTTTGTCAATTCTCGCATTTTGGGGGCCAGAAGGCAAAACAAACACCCAAATATATGTTAAAGAGCCTTCAAAAAGTTGTATTTCCATAATATATCCCCTTAAATCTTTATTTAAGAACTTAAATAGAGACTGATGACTAAAACACGTTACTATTTGAAATAAAAATGCATGTTTTTTAGCATATTTCATGTCATAACTAATGTTGTCAGGTGGTACAACCAATTTTCGTCAGGTGGTGCAACCAATTTAAACCAAAAAATTATAGGTTAAATTAACCAAATGGTTTCCAAATGTAATGTATGTAGTTATTATACTGAATATATGAATTTGTGTATTTGTGTTATTATTTTCCTGTCTTTAAATGTAAAATTGGATGTTAACGATACTTAAAACCTGACCTACAGAATGCAAAAATCTTAAATTATTGTAAAAAAACAAACAAAAAAAAGATAAAATAATGTGTTTGTAGACACCCTAAGGGGCGTCTGAACTAAATACTTTCACTTTCTATCTCCTCCCTCCCTCTGTTTTACAGCCTACTATAGGGCCGTTGACTTATATAACTTACATAAGGTTCAGACAAAAACGACAACAACAAACTAAGTGAATAAAAATGATCCATAGCAGCAGTGATTGGGTGGAGGGTTCAGTTTATAATGAGTTTTAGTTTGCATAAAAACAGCCTCTTTGTAGCATTACATTCATGCAATTGTACTTTTTGGCTTTCTTTAGTCTCCCGCAACAACAACAACACGGTGACCGCTTCCAATCCCTTCATATGTAACTTCTGACGGCTCTCTGATCAATCACAACCATAGACTGTAAAGATCGTCCAAGTATCGCGAGACTTCGTGGCTCCGTTCTCGTTCTCGTGCCTGCTAGTAGTAGCAGAGTAGCATCAGCTGCTGCGCACTAAGGAAACTAAGGTAAGTGTTTGTCCTGTTTTACACCTGTAGATGACTTTATTCACCTGGACGGTTGGTGCACAGCTTCATTTAAAGTTTGCACAGTCGGATATTAAAACTGTGAAGTTAGAAACTAGTTTATCTGACAGTTTTATTTTAAAATCATGAGCATGTAGCAGCCGCAGCAGCAGCAGCAGCAGGCTAACAGGCTAGCAGGCTAATGCTGCAGCCGTTAGCACCGAGTTTAGACTGTAGAGGACAATAAAAACTAAACAAACAGTTTCTACCTTCACGTATGAAGGTCGGTGCACATATAAATAAACTACTGACTCTGAATTAAAACAAATGTTTATTATCTGTGGACTCTGCGGAGATAACAGGTCGTTAGCACTGTTAGCTTCGCTGCTAACTCTGCTCCTTCCTCCACATTATTACATGTTTCACTCAGACTGAAACTTTAAAGCAGAACTATGCAGGATTTGGGCTGTAATTATTGTGGCTCAGAGTCACTGTGATGGTTGAGTGACCTGTTATGAAGTGAATGGGGTCTAGGCCAATGCGCTCACCCCCCCCACTGGCTGAAAACCGCACTTGCAAGATCAGTCGTCCGTCTCGGTGTTACAAATCTCGTCAATGGATAGAAGTATCGCGAGAAACTGCCTTACGGCAGTACGAGATAAGAACGCATATGACGTCATGCATGTCACGAATCGTGATTGGTTTGAGTTCGGAAAGTCGGAGGAAACCATGGAAACATGAAATGTTTACTGATGAAGTTCAGCTTGTGGCTAACGGGGAGCTAATGCTAACACAGATACACACACCATGGGTCTTTTACAAGATAATGTAATACACCATGACACACACACACACACCTTCGCGTTTTGGAACCTTTATTCCTGTGTGTGTATGTCTGTGTCTTTGTGCCTGTGTGTGGCTGTATTAGCGTTAGCTCCGTGTTAGCATAGCGTTAGCTCCGTGTTAGCATAGCGTTAGCTCGGTGTTAGCGTTAGCTCCGTGTTAGCGTTAGCTCCGTGTTAGCATTAGCTCCGTGTTAGCGTTAGCTCGGTGTTAGCAGGGCTTAGCAAACAGCAGTAAACACAAGCACGTGTAGGGGGGGTGGAGGAGGTGGTGGCGGCGAGTTTTTTTTTTTTTTTACGACAGTGACATGTGCCTCCCAGAACTGTGGGGGAGCTCCGGAGAGGGAAAAAAAGAGAAACCAACGAAGGAGCGAGCTATTTCCGGCCGACTTGCAAAGTTCTGCTTTAACACATGTTTCATTTATTATATATTATATAAAGACAGAATGTGCAGAGCTACTTGTGTCAGACGTCTGGCCTCTTATAACGGGTCTGTATTCAGGGTTCCTACGCAAACTTATGGAAAAGTATGGAATTTGATTTTATACATTTCCAGGTCTGGAAAAGTATGGAAAATGGAAACTATTGTATGGAAATATATCTGGGTTTGGTCTCATCTTAAGTTATTTGAGTTAATTATTTTGTATGGACTATTGTACCGAGCTACAATCTCCAGGAAATGATTTGGTTACATAATGGCATACACATTCAGAATAATGAAAACAAATGATAAATTGCATTATTTTTTTATATTATGCACATCTATTTACTCAAAAAACACAAATAATTTGAATTTTCTTACCGAGAAGTCTGGAAATTAGGGTCTGGAAAAAGTATGGAATTTGGAAATTTCAAATGTGTAGGAACCCTGTGTATTTGTCTTCTGCTCATCCTGGTGGAGATATTATAATATTAGTTATAACCAAGAATTAGCCTACGTGCAGCCCTTATTCAGATGAAAGTGATATTGATCTGTGCACTTCGATAAATAACTTATTTTTAAACTGGTGGTAAATTATAGGTAGCTAGATAGATGCTTTTTTTGTCCCCATAAGGAAATTATTATGTTATATATTGTGTACTTTCAGCATTCACACTAATTATGTTCAGCCCGTATTCAAAGTAATGTGATTAATAACTTTTAGAGGGATGTTGTTATTGTGTAATAGGTGGTAAATTACAGGTAATTAGCTAAAGGGTTAACTTGACAAACCTGTTGTAAACCCGTCGGTCTAGTTAAGACGAGATCAGTTTTCAATTTATGAGAAGTTCACAGCATTTATTATTATTGCACCACAGTGGAAAGTGCAAGAAGAAACAGAAAGTGTCTTTTAGCTGAAAACTGTTCAGTAGAAACAACAGAAATACTGAAGAATCAAGTAGAAAATACAGATAAAGACACGTCAGCGATATGAACCACGTGGTATTTCATGAGAAATATCATCAGCTTTGTTTATTATCTCCTCCTTTTAGACTCTAGGAAACTTTATTGTCAACACGTCCATTGACAAATTCACAGTGTCAGTTACTCTTCCTCAGTGACTCGTGTAGACTTTATTATTTCCAGACTCACAGCTCTGTGATGTTTTTTGAAGTTTCTCTTTCTCTGAGGATGCTTCATCATCACTCTGTTCACGCCACTTCATTGTCTTTCCTGCTTGTCTGCGGTGAATTTTTGAGTCTTTTTTAAATCCTTTTTCCTCTCTTGTCTCCTTTTAATTTAATTCTCATTAAGTGTCGGTAATGACAGCGAGTCTCAGTCGGTCGAGCTCTTGCGCTCGGCCCCCTGTTGTTGCCCCAGTGGAGGCAGCAGCAGCAGCAGCAGCAGCAGCAGCAGCAGCAGCAGCGTCTGAAGATTTTGTCTCTACCTCATTGTGTTTCAGCAGAAACCAGAAACTCTGCGGAGAGAGAGAGAGAGAGAGAGGAAGAAAGAAGAGTTCCCCCTTCTTCGCTCTGTGACCAGCTTCGCTCTTTTGGCCGACGCCGCCGCTGCTGCTCAGTGACTCTGTTTAACTTCAGTTCTTAGCGCAGATGCTTCCTTCCTTTGTCTACTCTTGACGCGGCTGCAGCGAGGCCGGAGGGAGAGTGGAGAGCGCCGCTTCGCTTTGTGACGTCCGTCCTTCACCTCATTATTATCATTATTATTATTATTATTATTAATCCTTTATTCCATTACTATTACATCTGACAGCAGGAAGTTACTCAGAGAGAACTGTCATAATAAAACACAGCTTGTGTCCTGGACCAATCAGCAGCTGAGTGAGCCAACAAAAAAATTAAAAAGCATAAAGATAAATAAAAGACCAGGAGTTAAACAATGAGCTGCAACAAATAATACGATTAATCGAACAATTATCGATTATTAAACTATCTTGATAATCTAATAATCAGTTTGAGTAGTTTTTTAAAAAAGAGAAAAAGCTCCAGATTCTCTGATTGCAGCTTCTTCAATGTGAATATTTCTGGTTTCTTTGTTCCTTTATGACGATAAACTGAGTCTCTCTTTGGTTTGTGGACAAAACAAGACATTAGAGGACGTCGTTGAGAACTGTCACAATAAAACACAGCTTGTTGTGTCCTGGACCAACCAATCAACCAACCAATCAGCAGCTGTGTGACTTCGTCGTAGTCTTCGTAGTCGTCTTTGTCGTCGTCATGTCTCAGAAGTCGCAGCAGTCGGACGGCGGCGGCGCCCAGAAACACTTCGCCGTGGGCCGGGGGCTCCTCGCCGCCGCAGAGACCTTGAACTTCAGCATGAGCGAGCAGCGGTCGTCCGGGCGACAGATGCAGATGCAGATGCAGATGGGCGGCGGCGGTGGTGGGATGTCTTCGGGGGGGATGGGGGGGAGCGGCGGCGATGGCCCGGACGGTGGCGGTGGCGGTGGTCAGATGTCCCGGCGCGGCGGCGTTGGCGGAGGGAATCTTGGCAGCACCATGAAGCTGTTTGCCAGTTTGGGGCTGTCGCCGTCAGACCTGGACGCGCTGGCCGAGATCCCCGAGGACGACATCAGCGTGGAGACGTTGCCGCGGATACTCATGCAGCTCAAGAACCGCAAGGGCAACAACAACAACTCCTCCTCCTCGGACGCCGCCGCCGCTGCCGCTGCCGCGTACCGAGGAAACCGTGGCGACGGCTGGGACCGGATGGACGGGGGCTCGGCGCGATCACACGCCGCCGACTTCGGCTACGGCTCGCTGCAGGACCGTTCCTCCGGTCGCGGCTACGGCGGCTTGAGCTACGGCGGCGGTGGTGGTGGTGGTGGTGGGAGAGAGCGCCCCTCATCATCCTCGTACTCGGAGCTTTCCTCCTCCTCTCATCATCACCGTGGCGGCGGCGGCGATTCCTCCTCCTACGGCGGCATCATGGGGCCGCCGCCGCCGCCACACGAGCCGAGCGGCGTCTTTCTGCAGCGGAGGATCGGCGTCCCGTCCAACGGAAAAGTCCAAGACTTCTTGGGCGTCGTGCCGACCATGTTCCCGCACGTCTGCTCTCTTTGTGACTTTGACGTTCACTCCACCATGGTGAGTACCGGACTCTTCCTCCTTGTCTCCTCTCTCCTTGTCTCCTTGTCTCCTTGTCTCCTTGTCTCCTTGTCTCCTAGTCTCTTCTGTCCACGTGCGTCAGTGGCAGCGGCAGCTCAGTCGTCGGACGTCTTTGTTCCGATCAGCTGATCTTCACGTCCTCGAGACGTCTCCGTCCTTCACCTCTGTAGATCCATCATGGACCAGTCACATAATCAACGCTCAGTATTGATCATCATTATTATTATTATTATTATTAATAATCCTTTATTCCATTACTGCTACATCTGACAGCAGCTTCAACGAGTCAGAGAGTCCTGGACCAATCAGCAGGCGTCTGTATGTGTAGTGAGCCAACAAAAAAATAAAAAAGTAAAGATCAATAAAAGACCAAGAGTTTAAAAAAATGAGCTGCAACAATTAATCGATTAATCGAACAATTATCGATTATTAATCTAACAATCATTTTGAGTAGTTTTTTTTTATTTAAAGAGGAAAAAGTCCAGATTCTCTGATTCCAGCTTCCTAAATGTGAATATTTCTGGTTTCTTTGTTCCTTTATGACGATTAACTGAGTCTCTCCGTCCTTCACCTCTGTAGAGCCACCGTCCCTCACGTGGACCAGTCACATAATCATTATTATTAATCCTTTATTCCACTACTGTTACACCTGACAGCAGGAAGTTACTCAGAGAACTGTCACAATAAAACACAGCTTGTGTCCTGGACCAATCAGCAGCTGAGTACATGATGTAGGCGTCTGTATGTGTAAGATAAACAAAAGACCAAGAGTTAAAAAAATTAGCTGATTGTTCTGGAGCTGCAACAATTAATCGATTAATCGAACAATTATCGATTATTAATCTAATAATCAGTTTGAGTAGTTTTTTTAAAGAGAAAAAGTCCAAATTCTCTGATTGCAGCTTCTTCAATGTGAATATTTCTGGTTTCTTTGTTCCTTTATGACGATAAACTGAGTCTCTCTTTGGTTTGTGGACAAAACAAGACATTAGAGGACGATGTCGTCTGGTGGTTTGAGAAACACTGACTGATGTTTTTAGACATTTTATTGACCAAACAACTAATCGATTAATGGTTTAAATAATCTACAGATTAATCGGTAATGAAACTAATCGTTAGTTGCAGCTCTAGACTGTAACGATCAAACCTGCAGCAGAGTCACAGTGTCCTGGACCAATCAGCAGCTGAGTGAGCTGAATGTGTAACGAGCTGATTGATCCTCCAGTTGATTGATCCATCTGTCAGATCTCTTAGTTGAAAAGGAAATGACATCATTACTTCAAAAGGACCCGTTTATCAAAGAGGAAATATCGGAATATTTGTTTCTAAAATAAAACTCTGAGTTAAATGAACATTAGTTTAGTTTAGTTCAGTTTCCTACATTGATCTTGGTCCAAACTGATCAGAAATCCACGAGTATCAGCTGATGAAAGAGGTTTATGATCTGTAACTGTTCTGCCCTGAGTTCAGTTTTATTTTTCGATGAATAAAAGCAGACGATGTTAAATGTGGAGAGCAGCTGGCTCCTGATTGGCTGCTGACTGTGAGGCGTCCAGCGGTGAAGGGGTTAAGGTGTTTTAGTAACGGTGTGTTTGTAGGAGTGGAACCAGCACGTCAACGGACTGAGACATGCTGAGAACCGACGGCAGCTCCTCGACATGTGAGTCACACTAAAACACTGAAACACTAAATAAAACACACACACAGTCTGACATGTTTGTAACGTTGGTTAAACTGTGTTGTTGTTGTGTTGTGTTCAGGTACCCGGACTGGGACCCGGGTATGTCGTCTGGCAGAGGGTAAGCAGAATCAATTTGGTCTACATATGAGAAACAATAGGTGTGTGTTTGAGTAACATGAACGTTTGTGTTTCATTCTATAAACTACTGAGAACAATTTCTCCCAAACATTACAACTGGTCAAAATAACGAAAAAAGATGCAGTGTTTTCAGACCTCAAATAATTCAAAGAAAACAAGTTGATATTCATTTTTAAACAGACACTTATGTTTTAATTTAGGAAGAGTTCATATTAATATTGATGGAAATGTCAATTTTAATCCTGCAGCAGCAGTGATTGATTATTTACTGATGCATTATAGTTCTAAGATTTTCTATTAAAATTAAGTCAATAATGACATTTTTTTGTGTTCTCTTTTTATTTGGAAAAGTACCGAAAAGTATCGAAAAACATGTTGGTATCGTGACAACACTAACTCTGACAGAGACCTCCTTCTCCTCTTCTCTCCTCATCTCCTCTCCTCCTCCTTCTCCTCCTCCTCCATGATGTTTATTATTGTTTTATTTGGATCCCCATAGTCTGCATAATGATGCAGACTATGCACAACAATACAGTGTTTGTACAAAAGAAAATAGAGAAAAAAATAAAAAAATAAAAAAATTACATGAAATCATTTCTCCTAAACAAGATTATAAAAATGCATATTAAGTAGTACAATGTGAATAAGTTAACACGATCAAGAGGATGATTACATGATTATCAAATAGTTACATGATTATAGACATGACATGATCAAGAGGAGTAATAATAGTTTTTTTTTTTTACATGATTATAAAATAGTTACATGATTATAGAAGAGTATACATATGAGATAACCTAAAGCATAAATAAATGTACAACACAGGTGTAATAATGATGTGTGTTTCTTCTCTCTGGTTCAGACCAACAACAACAGCTGTCAACAGTTTAAATAAAGTTCTGTGAGTTTGAACAGCACCATGACTCTGTATACTGTGTGTGTGTTTTCAGTGGGTTGCCGATGGAGACGACCAACCTGTCCCCGGGTCTGCTTGGCCCCGCCCCCATGTCCTCAGGCCAGACAGGAGGAGGGATGTCCAACAGCTGGGGTAGGAGACTAACTCCTCCTTCTCCTCCTTCTCCTCCTTCTTGTCCTTATAGGACGAATCTCCTTGTTGTTTACAACTACTTCCTGGTAGAAAACCAGCATGAGAACAATAGTGACGGACGAGAGTTTCGCTATATTTATCTAATTTTTCATGTCACTATATCACCGTTTAGACTAATCTGATGTTTGTAAAGTTTATAAAACCAATGATTGGACAAACATTACTATTTACGTGTGCACATTTTTGTAATGAGTCATGGTTATCATAGATTAGCCGGGCTAACGGTTAGCTACCTGTTTAACTTTAATAACTCAGTGACTCAATAAACGCTCCATGAACAAATATTTTCTCCAGCGGATATCTGAGTTCCAACATGACTGAGCTAACTGGAGTAGTTTCATGTGGTGTCCCACAACGGGAGGGTTTTAACAGCTGACGTCCTGCTGTTAGCTTAGCTACCGCCGTTAGCTTAGCTACTGCTGTTAGCTTAGCTACTGCTGTTAGCTTAGCTACCGTTAGCTGTCCCTGTCAGCTGAGACACTGATGCTTTCTAGACACTGTGATTCCCCCAAACTGAATAAATACAACACATAGCAACACAAAACACACACACAGAAATAGTAATGTTTCTTCAATCATTTCAGATTTGTCTAAACGGTGATAGGACGTGAAAAATATGATATATAGCTAAACTCTCGTTCGTTACTATTGATCTCATTCACATTACAGCTGGTTTTCTACCAGGAAGTAGAATGTAAACAACAATTTTGCGATTCGGTCTGTTGGTAGCCGACTGTGAAACGGAGACTTGACGTTGTGGTTGTGTTTTGTCAGGAGGGGGCGGAGCTTCAGGTCTGTCAGGAAACAACCAGATGGGCCAGAACAAGGTGAGTCTGCTCCTCCGAACCGTCACCATGACCTTTACACATTATAAACTAATCAATAATCAATAATCAATAACCGATGTCTGTGCTCAGCTGAGGAGCCGAGTCGTGGTGGTGAAGTACGACAGGAAGCCGCTCAGCAACAAGACGCTGTTCGCCTTCACCGAGCCGTTCGGATGCCTCATCGAGCACCTGGTCCTCAAGAACAAGGTGAGGACGCAAAATTACGGGAATTTTCAAAGTTGGAAACTTTCCATGGGAATTTACGGGAATACGTGGGAATTAACTAGGGGTGTTACGATTACGATTCACCAGGTAACGATTCGATTCACTTTGATTCTACGATGCATCACAATTCTACTGCACACAACAAGGCACATTTTTCATCAGTCATGAGGCAAAACAAGCAGTCAGATATTGAACAACAGGACTGGGATGATACGCTTTTCTCCCGATTCGATTCTTCTATGATTTTTTGGATAGCAATTCGATTCAAATTGCGATTCTACGATATCTCTCGATTTTTAGTCTTTAGCATTTTTAACATTTATCTGCACAATAGGAGCCTATAAATGAACATACTCCATTATAAAGTGAACTTAAGCCCTTTTCAAAACCTGGACTCTCTGTATGGAAAAAAGGCGAACAAATGCACATTGCACAATATTAAAGGGACAACGAGGAGTTTCTATTCAGTTATAAAAAAGTCTGATATTAATGTGGATGAATCTCCGTTACCACTTGTTAATGGTCCATTTTAGATAAATCTATGGTTTTGTCTCTATGGTTATTTTGTTATTATTAGTGGTGGTGGAAATGCTGGGCGAGCCGACCAGCGTTTCTTTACTTTCGGTTTCGTGGCGAGTCATGAGAATAACGCCGCCGTATGAATCTCCGTTTATGGTGGGAACTACGACGGTATGTGATCGTCTTCCAACCTCTGACTTTAATTCTTGATGAATGAAAACATGAGTCTGTCTTGACCCGGTCAAAGAATTTCACGGTGCGGAGGCTCATAAATGTAGTGAGAAAACACTTTGCTTTTACAAAACTCCTCATTGTCCCTTTAACTTCCCATGGAATGTTTCTGGAAATATTCCGCCCCTTTGCAACCCTACTCAGGTGTCTGGTCACTTCCTGTCTGTCCGTCCGTTGACTTCCTGTCCTGTCGTCTCGTCTCCGTCTCCTCAGGCGTTCCTAGAGCTGAGCAGCCACGAGGAAGCTCAGGACATGGTGAACTACTACCAGCAGCACCCGGCCTCGCTGTACGGCAAGACCATCCACTTCTACCTGTCCAAGAGGCTGCTGGTCATCGAGGTGAGCACCACGTCACTCACCTGAACACGCCGATCGGTACCTGAACGCAACACCTGTAGTCCTAGGGTTGGGTCCCGAGAATCGAGAATCGGATGGAACCGGTTCTAACGTTTCGATTCCATCTGAATCGTTCAGAATTTTTATTTTCGATTCCTCAAAACGATGCTTTTGCAATTTTCATTCACGCTGAAAAAGTTGGCTGAAAGTGAAAAATATTAAACATTTACCAAATATTTTGTTTTTGTGAAGTCATTTAAATGAATGTAATATTCATTTGATATAATGTAGGCTATACCTTCATACATTTAAGACCCCTATCTGCCAGCACCACAAATAGAGTCTAATTCTGCGGGAAAAATAACTTTTTTAACCCCCATTTTTAAAAGAATCGGAATCAAGAATCGATAGGAATCGGAATCGAAACGTGGAATCGGAATCGTTCAATTTCAAACGATACCCAACCTTATGTAGTCCCTAATAATAAACACACCGATCGGTACCTGAACACAACACCTGTAGTCCAAATTCAAATTATTAATAAATGAATACATACATTTCAAATTAGCCATAATGGACTGTCATGAATGGACTTTATGCTTCTTATGTGAGTCCGCCCTACAGATTGAAAAAACTTTAGATCCCTGTTCATCATTCAAACTGAGAAACAATCCTGAAATATTGCAATCATGTCACAAATAAGCTGTAGATAACATCCAGGAGCTGAAGTCATTGTAGTTTATATGGACATTCTAAATGGAATGTGCTTTAACATGCGTTTTCTCAATTAAAAAAGGCATTTTAAAAACATGTTTATTTCGGATACAAAGTGTGATCTCACTTGTGTCTTAGGCCTTATCCATACGAGCCCGGGTATTTTTGAAACCGGAGTTTTGCTTCGCGTCCACACCAGTGGTGTAATAAAAACACTCCGTACACACGCAACCGTGGAATCCGCTACCAAGTGACGCAATGCACGTGTGGAAGGCTGTTTTAACCAATCAAAATACAGTGGAAACCGCTTGGATCAAAAGGCTTGGGACGGAATCATTTCTATACAAATGCTGTTTAAATAATTCGTTATCAAGAAATCCGCTTATAGTGTTCATTTTTGGTCATTTTATGGATGTAAACATGCGCAAAAACCATTTCAAAACTACGTGTTATTATAGCTTTATTTCACAGACTCCAAGTCCAACAATTAAATATTAATTAATTTAATAAAAATGTGTAGCCTATTTATTTTATTTTCGGCGGTGTCCCTTTGACGTGCACTGCTGCAGCAGCCTGCACGTGTTGCTGCGCTGTGTCTTGACTCTTGTGCTGTGTGTTGTTGTGTGCTGTGTTGTTGTGCTGTGTGCGTCACCTGGCTGCTGAGCCACATGACTGTCGGTGCGGCGCAACTCTGGCTGTTGTGTTGTCTGTCAAAACATGGATGAATGAAACATATCCACTTCATATCGACCGCGGACGTCACGTATACATTTTTGGCTTTTGGCTCGTTCCTCATCTCCGCATAGGCTCTTTTTATCACTGCATGACAGCAGCGCGACCCCCCCTCCCGTCGTACCCGGGACATAGGCTATTGCCTGTTCATTCATGAAAATCATCCCGAAAAACTCTCAATCAAACAAGGTGGGGAAGAAGAAACTGCGGCGCTACTGTAGTAGTTCTGTCATTTTAAAAACAGCTGATCTGTAGCGTCACTTGTTACTGTAAATGATGCTGTGTGGAAAACCAGCTGTGGTCTGTGATTGAGGGTGAGTTTGGAGCTGACAAGAGGATCGTTATATATTAATGTTAATATTATATTTTTCTCATCGAAAAACTATACAAATAGCATTTAGATGATGTAAAAAAAATAAATTTAAAAAAAGTGATAAAAATCCACTTTGTCACCTCCATTTTTGCGAGCTCACCTGCAAACCGCTGCAAACAACCTCTGCAGCTGCAGTGTTTACATCAGCACGTGTGCAGCTATGACGTAAACGAGAACAACAATCACGGTTGCAGTGTCCACACGCACCTGGTGAAACCAACCCCGGCCCAAAACCCCACCCTGGACTCCGGTTTCAAAAAACCACGGTTTCAGGGTTCCAAAAGTGCGGTTGCATGTGGACAGGACATACAACCGGGAACATATGTTCACGGTTTCAAAAATACCCGGGCTCGTGTGGACTAGGCATTAGGATAGATTTAACTGTATGACTCTAAGGAACTTCCATGCCAAAGGGAGCTTTGCATCAGGACTTGAAGTCAAAAGTTGCTTAACCTCCCTACTATAAACCAATACAAAGCGAAACACTGACTCTGCCTTCTGTTCCTCCTCCTCTCCGCTCCAGAAAGACGAGCGTGCGTGCGAGCGGCCGGTGAGGGAGCGTCCGGCGAGGGAGCTCCAGGCTCAGAGCAGCCAGGTGGTGTTCTTCTCCAACCTGCCCCGAGAGGAGGAGAAGAAGAAGGAGCTGCTGACCATCGCCGGCCGCTTCGGCGTCGTGGAGAAACACCTGTTCCTGACCGACCAGGTGAACCGGGAGGAACCGCCTGTCTCTAGTTGCTGCTGCTGTTTGTTCTGCCAGTAGATGGACGCTTGCTACTTAAGCTGGGCTTTTAAATGCCGTTTCAATCGTTGTGTCTCCACTGCAGACTGGCTCTTAAAGGGATAGTAGCATTTTTTTTAAAGTGGGGTTGTATGATCTACAAATAGCCCCTAAGTACTTTAATTGCAGTAGAAGACTCTCTGCACTCCTCCCGTTAGCAACGCCAGCCCATAATAGCCCTGCCCAGAGATTTACAACATACAGTGTTGTGAACAGACCCAAAGAAACGGCCTATTTTCACGGCCTAAAAGAGGTTTTACCTGAAAAAAAATACACAGTTCCAGTTTTTATTTGGACCTAACCAACTGCTGACTACTTAGGGGCTATTTGGAGATCATACAACCCCACTTAAAAAAAAATGCTACTATCCCTTTAAGGCAACATGTGACAGTTTCGATCATCGCATGGTCGTTGTGCGTTTTTTTTTTTTTTTACTGCTCTTGCTGTTGTTTTTTTCCAGTCACGTCCTGCTTTGAGTCTGACCAATCAGAAAATCTCAAGGAAAGGCACCTATTGATCATACTTTTGTTTTTCACTACTGCTACTCTCTTACGTCTTTTACTGACTTTGTCTCTCGCTTTTTTTTAATAACGCTAGGTTTTAAAAATTCTGCTTATTTGTCACATCTCACTCCGAGTTTGACCAATCAGTCCCTGTCTCCCTGTGTGTCCAGGCCTTCGTCCAGCTGGGGACGCCCGAGGACGCTGAGATGCTGGTCAAGTATTACAGCGTGAACCCTCTGAACATCAAAGGTCGACCGATCCGCCTCAACATCTGCGCCAAGTACAAGACTCTCAAGTGAGTTACAGAGAAGCAGGGGTTAAAGTTCTCCGTCGCCACGACGGATTTCCGTCAATGGGCTCCCGGTCGGTAATTTCTCCCACTAATCAGTGAAGAAAAAAACTAAGAGTGTGGGGGATATTTTTCACACTATCTGGCAACCCTGGCCTGCCTGCGCGTATGAGCCCGGTGACATGATGACGTCGCTGGAGGCAGATACCGGTCTATACCCCGGGGGGGGGGGGGGGGGGGGGGTCGGTCCTGACCCATCCCTATCCCGTCCTGGTTCTGGACCTATGAAAAGTCGAATGGAATGGAATCGTGGATCAGAAATCGAGATACGAAGCGAGTGTATCGTTACTAGGGATGGGAACCGAAATTCGGTACTTTTTTGGTACCGACCGAATTCCCACCAAAGTACCGAGTATCGATTCACATAAAGTCAACCGGTGCCACATTTCAGTACCTGAACGCACCTTCGTCGTGCGTCAGCAAGAGAGAGAGCAGTCTGCATGAGTCTCTCTCTCTCTCTGATGAGAGGTGGAGAAGCGGTAGCTCCAGCCCGTCGTTTTAAATCACTACCTGAAGAACAGCCGTCCGTCATTTAACGTGAAGAACGGACTGTTGTGACAATCCGTACCGAAGCGGTCCGGTCCCGACTCCCGCTTCTCATCACAGCGGCGCCATTCAAGTCCTCGTCACGTAATGAGAGCATCTAAACATCTAGACATCTAAACATCTAAACATCTAAACATCTAAACATCTAAACGAGGATGAAGTCTCCCCCTCTCCTCTCGTCAGAACGTGAAGTCCACATGTTGCAGAGTTTGCAGCAGTTTCAGTTGGTTTTTTTATTTGACAGAGTTTCACACAGAGCTTTCTGAGCTGTAGGAGTCTCTCCATGTTTCTCCTTTTCCCACAGTAAAAACGGACATTTTTTCAGACAAGACGATAGTCTCATAAACTTTGTTTTTTTTTTTTTTTTTTTTCATTGAATGACTATTCCATTATATGAAAATCATTGCCCATCCCTAAAACATAAAATACTCTTAAAGGCTGAGGAGTTGTGATGTTGTTAAGGGGTACATATTAAAATTTCAGATGTTTTTATTTATTCATTTATTTTTTTAAAGGTGTACAGTAAAGAAAACTGAATTTGAGCCCACTCTGGGTCATAAAATTAGTGTAATAACTCATGTATCAGACGATGTAGGCCAAACTTTGTGCAAAATTCTATTTTTGAGTAAATCCAGGATGAAAGTGTGTATTTTTTTTTTCGCATTGGATAACGCAGGTGCACGGATTATACGTCAACCTGCTCACGATTCACCAGCCACTGATATTGGATCTGTCATCCGTCATTCAAACGTCTGAGACACACACACACACGGAGCTCGGTCTCGCCCCAAGCTTTGAATATCCCGCCCACTCGATAACGACCAATCAAATTAGTTTTCCTTACTCGGCCATTTCTGTACACCTTTAATTACCACACACACAAAAAGAACCGAAAACAGGTACCGAGTATCGATACCGTATCGATTCAAATGTAACAGGTACCCATCCCTAATCCTGACAGGCCTTTTGGTTCTGGACCTTTGAGCTTTGACCCGTTGTCTCTCTTGTCCCAGTGTGAACCGGAGGCAGGGCGGTGGCGGCGGTGGCGGTGGTGGAGGAGGAACGGGAGGAGACGGACGCAGCCAGAGGAGCAGCGGAGCCAACACCTCCTCCTCCTCCTCCTCTGGCACCAGAACCTCCTCCAGCTCCAGAACCACCACCTCCTCCTCCTCCTCCTCCTCCAAGACGACGTCATCCAGCTCCAGGAGCAGAGAGGAGGAGAAGAAGAAGAAGAAGGAGGAGGAGAAGGAGCAGAAGCAGGAGGAGAAGAAGGAGGAGCAGGAGGAGGAAGAGGAGGAGGAGGAGGAGGTGTCGGGGGTGATGGAGGGGGAGGGGGAGGAGCAGGAAGCCGATGGAGACGCCAAGGGGGAGGAGTCAGAAGGAGGCGTTCAAGAAAAACAGGTGAGAAAAACAAAAGAACCAAGGCTGTGACTGAAATCCCCCCTCCTCTCTATCTAGTGGGGGTGGGAGTAAAAATCGATTCACAAAAATATCGCAATATCTTTTTTGACGATTTTTAAATAGATTTTTTTTATTTTTGAAATTTTCTTTTAGTTTTTTTGGAATTTTTTAAAATATTGTGCAATGTGCATTTGTTCACCTTTTTTACATACAGAGAGTCCAGGTTTTGAAAAGGGTTTAAGTTCACTTTATAATGGAGTATGATAATTTATAGGCTCCTACAGTATTTGTGTGCAGATAAATGTTAAAAATGCAGACTAAAAATTTCGAGAATCTGCAATATCGTGGAATCACAATTTAAATCGAATCGCCATCCAAAAAATCGTAGAAGAATCACATCGGGAGAAAAGCAGATCGTCCCAGCCCTAGTCCGAATGTTTAGTGATTATTAATGTTCACTATCTAGTGACTGAATCTATCCCACAATTCACCGCCAAATGTAGTGAACATCCCATGGTCACTAACCGGAGCAAGATATCCCATCATGCATTGCGGTCACGGATCGCCGTTACCACAGCGACCCAGAACGACCGGTGTAGCTACCAAATAAATTAATTAGCGACCGGCGTAGCAAATTTCCTAACAAGTGTTAGAAACTGACCAGAGACTCAAGGCTAATTTCTGTTAGCCCGTCTATGAGCTTTTACATTATACGTTAGCATTAAGCTAGCAGACTTTATGCTTAGTTGTGATACTGGCTGTGTGTGTTTTGAACGTGGTTTCAAACTATGTGGGTTGGATTGAACACATTTTGATGCTTAAATATATATATATTACCGCTTAATATATTGCTTTACTCCTCTTTTTATGTTGGTAGGCTACCTACCATGGTAACTACACCGGCCGTTACAATCGCGGTCAAAACGTTTTAATTACGCGACGTAATTAACTGTGCGGCGGAGTCGTGTCTGAAAGTGTTTTTTCATTTGACCAGTGAGTCACTATATAGTCACTATATTGAATCCACTATATAGTGAGTAGGGAGGAGGGAATGAGGGAGGGGTTTAGGACACAACCCAGGAACAAATACACAGGAAGTGACATCAGAAGAGATTTTTTTGTTATACCTGCATCTTTTTCTTTTTTTTTTCTTCTTTTTTTTCAATCTCAAATTTTTATTAACAAAATCCGGCATAACATAGACACAATTCAAAATATATCCGTCAATATGTAGCCAAAATACACAAAATTCAAAAAATTTCTTTCAACATGTGGCCATAATGACCAAGCAGATAATACAAAAATAACCACAAATGAAAAACATAAATAAATAAATAAAAAATACACAGTCAGAGTTAGTCAGGATTTAAAGTAGTCAATTTTTCATAAACACATAAGGCTTGTTTCGTTTTGATATGTTTTAAGGACTTTTTGAAAATAAACATCTCATTCAAAAAAATTAAAAACAGTGGTGTGCTGTTTGAAAATCTACATCTATGGATAAAATATTTCGCCAAAATAATTAAAGTGTTATATAGCATATCTCTTTTTTTATCCTGCATCAAAACCCCTATTTTAACTCATTGAGTGCCGCGCTCCTTTCCAAAGTTTTAGTCAAGTGTACCGGCAAATTAGACCATATTTGACTTTTTATTTTAGAGCCATAGTGTATTCTATATTATTGCCACCAACACATACTGTAGCTCATTTGAAAGGTTTAACTTTATCCTTCAAATGGCCACAAACCGTTTGTTTCTACGTGCCTCCGTTCCTGAGAAAAGTCAAGCTAAACATGGCTGGGTTTCACCAAAATCCCTCCTTTTTTTCTAGAAAAGGAGATAGAGCGTCTTTTATGAAAGGTGCTCTGTTTGTGCCTGTCGCTCTTCTGACACTCGCATTTCTGGATCAAAGGGCTCGTATAAGATAAATATACACAACAATTGTTGTTCTATTCACAAAACCACCATCGGGGGCGGGGGGGGCGCCACTAAACAGCAATAACACAGACGCACCGTGCCGTGTCACAGCCTCTCGCCGCGGAACGTGAGGCTCTGCCGGCCACAGCGGCTCGCGAACACCGGTCCCGCCGGTGGTCGCGGTCCGTCTGTGGTACGGGTCGGTGCCGGCGGTCTGCTTTGGTCCAGAGACCATCAGATTTTACCGCGGGAGGACTTTGGGGAGGACACGGTGTTGCTCCAGATGAAGACCGGGCGGGACAGTGGGCTGAGAGCTTCCTGGTTCAGCTCCCAGCTGCTGCAGCCTCGCGGGTGAGAGCAGAGCAGCTGCGGCGCAGCTGCGCTGCATCTGCATGCAGAACTCCGTTTGCAGAAGCTGAGTTATGATAAAAACTTCCAGATCATGAGCTGTCATGTGACTTTGATCGTCATCTATTTCAGTTCTCCTCGTCGTAGAGTCCCCAAATTTACATATAATGTGTATTAAAGTGTCTATTTTCATAATTTAAAAAAAAAGCAAAAAACGAAAAATTTCGTTTTTGGCACTCAACGCATGGGAACGAAAAACGAGAAATTACGTGGTTGGCACTCAATGAGTTAATAGTGTTGAAATTTAGGATCGGTGCTTGAGCGTCCAACGTGTGATGTAATAATGATGACAGGTGGCTGACGGGGATGATGATGTCACCGATGACACACCTGGACGAGGGGGCGGGGCCGAGGCGGAGGCCAAGCCGGGGGCGGGGCCAGAGGAGCAGCAGACAGAGCCAACGGAGAGCGAGCAACCGGAGAACAAAGAGGAGGCGACGGCAGAACCAGGAGAGAGCGGCGAGGCCGAGGAGGAAGCTGCACTCTCTGAGTCAGGGGTGGGTGGTGGTGATGTCACTGTTGGTCTGTGTGTGTGTGGTACTGATGCATCATGGGAGTTAAAGAGATAGTACCACCCAAAATTGAAATTTCTGAGTTACAGGGGGTCTCGGCGTAGCAGTGCATGTCCATATAACGGTTGCAAATGGATTCCAACTGTCTTCGTAACAAAAAGACACACCAAAAAACATCCAAATACCTCCATAGTGCTCCTATGTAATGTCCCTCTTGAAGCCCAGAAATTGTCCCGAAATAAATTAAATAAGTCTATATTTCAAGCTTGTTTGTAGCGGAAGCTCCTCTTCCCGGTTCGTCAAATTTAGATGAAGCGGGAAGAGGAGCTTCAAGAAGCTCCCGCTACAAAACAAGCTTGAAATATAGACTTATTTAATTTATTTCGGGACAATTTCTCATGTCGGGGCTTCAATACAAGAGGGACATTACATACGAGCAGCATGGAGGTATTTGGATGTTTTTTGGTGTGTCTTTTTGTTACGAAGACAGTTGGTATCCATCTGCAACCGTCATATGGACATGCACTGCTACGCCGAGACCCCCTGTAACTCAGAGAAGCCACGGAGGACTCTGAAACTTCTCCCAGCCCTTAGTCCACATGAGGGGGAGGAGATCATGATGAGTGAAATTTCAATTTTGGGTGAACTATCCCTTTAACGAGCTGTTAATGTGCTCTTCAGTTCGATCAGGACTTCCTGGAGAACATGGAGGACTTTGTGACGCTGGACGAACTGGCCGAGGACGACGACGACGATGTGGACGACTCCGACAGCATCGGTACCTGAACGCAACACGCACACTTAACCAATAATAAACATATTGATTATCAGATGTGGCTTTTAGAATTAAAACATGTGGCATGATGATTAGAAGCTTAAAGTCCATCCATCCAACTTCTTCCACTTATCCGAGGTCGGGTAGACTTCCCTCTCACCAGACACGAAGCAAATTTTTCACACAACAAGATTGCCGTACAAAGTCAATGCAAAGACGCGAATAAGCGCAAATTCGTGTCGGCAGTGCAAGCAAGCAGCCGTCACCCAGACAGATGATATTATTAACCCATTTCGGCCGGTTGTTTCCGAGCTCTAGTTCGTGACCGTTTGCGATGGTAGGAACGTAGATTGACTATTCACTATAAACTTCTTCACCACGACAGACCGCATTACTACGGCCACTGTCGAGATCCGTCTGTCAATCTCACGCTCCGTCCTTCCCTCACTTGTTGTGAACACTTGAGGCAGGAGCTCTCCTTCAACCTGGAGGGGGCAAGCCACCTTTTTCCGGTCGAGAACTATGGCCTCGGACTTGGAGGTGCTGATTCTCATCCCATCCGCTTCACACTCGGCTGCAAACCGCCCCAGTGCATGCTGAAGGTCCCGGCTCGAAGCAGCCAACAATACCACATCATCCGCAAGAAGTAGAGATGAAATCAAGTGGCCTAGAAATTCTGTCCATAAGAAGCAGAGGTTAAAGTTTAGCCGTTTACCTGAGCTCAGGTGATGATGAAGATGATTTGATTTTGTTCTCTCTCTCTCTGTCTCTTTCTGCAGACAACACGAGGAAAGGGGTGAGTGAAGTTTCTCTCATGTTTATTCTTTAACTTTGTTTCAGACAGAACAAACATGATGTATGAAGAATAGAAGTAGATTTTTAGTTTCATGGTTGATGACTCTCACACTCTAGGGGATGAGGGTGGTGAACATCGTGGGCTTCAGACGAGGATACAACTTCCTGACTGAGCTGCTGGGACTCGCCGATCCGTTTGGGAAGGTGGTCAAACACCTGGTGCTGGACCTGAGACCTGAGGTAGGGTAGACCAGACCAGACCGGACAAGACTGGAACATCGCGCTTTTATTTTGCAGATGTAGTTTCCACTTCCTGTGCAGATTAGGCCAAATTTTGATACCTTCAAACTTCCTTCATATTTTACCGCGGTATACGGCATTACCGTGACTAATTAAAAATGATTAAGTAAACATTAGCAGACCAAAATCTCATTGGTCGATTGGTTGCAGGAAAAAAAACAAAAAACATTTGGAGCCATGTCTTGTCAAAATTAAGTCAAAATCAATATGTCTAAACTGTATGAAAGGCTAGGGCTTTTAATTTGAAGGGCCAGATACAGGAAGTCGTGACACGCACTCACTGTAACTGTAAAAGTAGGCTAAAACATTTTAAACTAACTGAAAATTCAACCACACATAAGTGATACTGGACATATAATCAATTTTAGGCATTAAATGACTTTTATTTAATATTTAATCCTTATCTCCTATATTAGTGCATTGCATTTTTTCACGACGGTATTGAAATTGATACCGTTGCTATTTTTAAACACCTGCAGTATACGGTATTACGGTAATACCGCCCAAGCCTAGTGCAGATGTAAACAGATGTCTCTCTCTCTCTCAGGCGTACCTCCAGTTCGCCACAGAGGATGAAGCTCGAGCCATGGCCAAGTTCTACAACAGCAACGTGACGGCGTCGGTGTGCGGTCGCCCGGTCCGGGTCAGCCACTCCATGACCTACCCCACCATCCAGGTGAGCCCATCACCGATCAATATCAATACCCTCCACAGGACATCAGTGTGTCCATCAATAGATCTGATCCAACCTGCTGCTGCAGAGTGCGTTTGGGTTTGACCACTGTGTCCTCCGTGGTGACGTCTGTCCCCGTGTCCTCTCTGTCCTCCAGTGTGGGTCCAGCAGAGTCGTCTACGTGGGACAGATCCCCAGCAGCAAATACTCAGACGAGGCCGTCCTGAAGCTCGCCGAGCCGTACGGGAAAGTCCGCAAGTACTTCCTGAACCGGATCAAGAGAGAGGTACGGAACCAGGACCTGAGGACTTACGCTATATATACTAGCCATGTTTCCATCCAAAGTGATTCGAATTACTGGGAAATGCGCATTTAAAGAAATTTGAATCATGTGTGTTTCCATCTACGGACTTAATTGTTCTGTGACATTAGCAGAAACCCTGTTGTTGTCCTGTGAGTGAACTGCAAACACGGGAGCAGATGGGGTGAAAGTGGCTACGTTACACTTAATTCGCATACAGCTGTTTCCATCCCATTCGAATCAACCAAAACCCGGCCCTAGCGAGCGTATTTTAGTTTGTGCGAATCAGGGGATTTTAATTCGAATTACGGCGTTTCCATCATCATTTTCCGATGCGATACATCTAGATGTGCATCTAAACAGCTGATGGAAACGCAACTAGTGTCTTAGTCTGATGTCTCTGTCCTCACTGTGCGTCCTCACCAAAAGCTTCCAAAGCGTCAAAACGCCGGAAGTCAATTCATTTTCAATGAGAACCCAGCGACACTGAGCCACCAAAGCGTCACTTCCAAAGTGTCCAAAGCGTCACCAGACGAGAAGTTGAGCCTTGGTTAACTTTATGGTAATTAGCTATGACACGGCAACCTGTCAGAATAGAGACGTCCTTCGTCTCTCCAATGACCAGCGGGATCGAACTTTGATGTCAGTCACGTGACGAGCGGCCAAAGCGGTTGAAAATATTTGCCGTTTTGGAAGCTGTCTTGTCTGAAGCGCAGCCTCGAGCGTTTTTCACGCTTTGGAAGCTTTTGGTGTGAACACACAGTCAGTGTCTCTGTCTCACAGTCTCTGTCTCTGTCTCTCTGTCCTCAGTGCTTCATAGAGATGGACAAAGCCGAGGACGCAGAGAGAATGGCCGACGAGTGTAAAGCGAATCCACCGAAGTTCAACGGGAAACGACTGGTGGTTTACGTCAGCAGGAAGTACAGACAGCTGAAGCACGGGTGAGGATACACACAAACACAACCACACACAAACACACACTCACACAACCACACACTGCAGGGCTATCTGGACCTTCAAACGGAGATTTTCAAACCGAGGGCTATGACAAGTTTCCCAGAATGCACCTCGTGGCAACCGGCAGCCGTTTTATTTCTGGCTGTAGCGCTGTCGTTACGTCACTTTGTTAAGTTTTTATATTTTTTCATGTGAGAAAGCAGCTGTTTAGATCCCAATGTGCGGTGGGTTTATCCACATGAGGCTGTTTAGACGTTTGCTCCAATGTTTTTGGGAGAAGTGAAGCTCCACCTGTGGAGCAGATCAACGGCTCGTCACAGAGACACCACCCGTCCGGAGAGCTGGTCGGCCGGCCAACCTCCGTCGTCATCCCGGGGGAGAAAACCATCGCTAATTAACTTATCCGCAGGTTTTTAGAGGTTTTGCCGCCAGGTAGTTACATTCTTTTTAGGAGATAAATGTTGGTCTCATTGATGAAATGTAACAATTGTGGCAGTCGCATTAGTTAGTCTGAATGTAAAGTGAAGCTTCCTGTGTGTATTGGACAGAAGAGCAGCGCTGCCTCGGGGCTCTGGAGCCTACGGACACTAACCACCACATTTACATCAATAAATAAATGTTTTACAATGAACCGATCAGTCTTCATTAAATTGTATTTTATTTTATTGAGTTAACATGGTTTTGAATACAGGATTTGTGGCAAAAGCTCGTCACGTCTGCTTACGTGAAAGCCAGCAGAGATGACTGATGCCGTATGTGACTGTTGAAGTGGTGTCCCAATTCGTAGGGGTTGTAGCTCCGTTTCAAGGGGCAAGGGCTAAGGGCTAGGGGTAGGGGTAGGGATGAAAAATAGAATTGGAATTGGGCCTTACACTCTCTAACGTGTGTGTGTGTGTCCCTCAGACATCGGTTTCCGACGGCAGGGAAGAGAGAAAAGAGTCTGTCTCCGAGTCCGTCTCCGAGTAAAAGCTCCAAACGTCCTGAAGAACCTGAAGCTAAGAAACAGAAGGTGGATAAGGAGGGAGAGGAGGAAGAGGAGGAGCAGCAGGAGGAGGAGAAAGAGGAGGAAGAGGAGGAGAAGAAAGAGAAAGAGAAGGAGCAGCAGGAGGAGGAGGAGGAGGGAGAGGAGGAGATTAGGAGCAACGAGCTGAGTGGAGGTGAAGAGAAGACGGAGGAAAACTCAGCAGAGAAGAAAACAGAAGCTTCAGATCAGAGAGAGAAGAGCAGCGACGACCAGGTGAGACACGACTCATCATGACTCATCCCCTTTACGACGACTCATCCCCTTTACTGTGACTCATCCCCTTTACGACGACTCATCCCCTTTACCATGACTCATCCCCTTTACCATGACTCCTCCCCTTTACCATGACTCCTCCCCTTTACACGACTCATCCCCTTTACCGTGACTCATCCCCTTCACGACGACTCATCCCCTTTACGACCGCGACTCATCCTCTTTGCCACGACTCATCCTCTTTGCCACGACTCATCCTCTTTGCCACGACTCATCCCCTTTGCCACGACTCATCCTCTTTACCACGACACATCCCCTTTACCACGACTCATCCCCTTTGCCACGACTCATCCTCTTTACCACGACTCATCCCCTCTACCACGACTCATCTTCTTTACCACGACTCATCCCCTTTACACGACTCATCTTCTTTACCATGACTCATCCTCTTTGCCACGACTCATCCTCTTTGCCACGACTCATCCCCTTTGCCACGACTCATCCTCTTTACCACGACTCATCCCCTCTACCACGACTCATCTTCTTTACCACGACTCATCCCCTTTACACGACTCATCTTCTTTACCATGACTCATCCTCTTTGCCACGACTCATCCCCTCTACCACGACTCATCTTCTTTACCACGACTCATCCCCTTTACACGACTCATCTTCTTTACCATGACTCATCCTCTTTGCCACGACTCATCCTCTTTGCCACGACTCATCCTCTTTGCCACGACTCATCCTCTTTACCACGACTCATCCCCTTTACACGACTCATCTTCTTTACCACGACTCATCCCCTTTACACGACTCATCTTCTTTACCATGACTCATCCTCTTTGCCACGACTCATCCTCTTTGCCACGACTCATCCTCTTTACCACGACTCATCCCCTCTACCACGACTCATCTTCTTTACCACGACTCATCCCCTTTACACGACTCATCTTCTTTACCATGACTCATCCTCTTTGCCACGACTCATCCTCTTTGCCACGACTCATCCCCTTTACCACGACTCATCCTCTTTACCACGACACATCCCCTTTACCACGACTCATCCCCTTTGCCACGACTCATCCCCTCTACTACGACTCATCCCCTTTACCACGGCTCATCCCCTTTACCACGACTCATCCTCTTTGCCACGACTCATCCCCTCTACCACGACTCATCCCCTTTACCACGACTCATCCCCTTTACCATGACTCATCCCCTTTACACGACTCATCCCCTTTACCACGACTCATCCCCTTTACACGACTCCTCCCCTTTACCACGACTCATCCCCTTTACACGACTCATCCCCTTTACCACGACTCATCCCCTTTACACGACTCATCCCCTTTACCACGACTCATCCCCTTTACCACAACTCTTCCCCCTTTACCATGACTCATCCCCCTTACCATGACTCATCCCCCTTACCACGACTCATCCCCTTTGCCACGACTCATCCCCTTTATCATGACTCATTCTCTTTGCCACGACTCATCCCCTTTACCACGACTCATCCCCTTTATCACGACTCATCCCCTTTACCACGACTCATCCTCTTTGCCACGACTCATCCCCTTTACCACCACTCATCCCCTTTACCACGACTCATCCTCTTTACCACCACTCATCCCCTTTGCCACGACTCATCCCCCTTTACCACGACTCATCCCCTTTACCACGACTCATCCCCTTTACCACGACTCATCCCCTTTACCACGACTCATCCCCTTTACCATGACTCATCCCCTTTACTACGACTCATCCCCCTTTACCATGACTCATCCCCTTTACCACGACTCATCCCCTTTACCACGACTCATCCCCTTTACCACGACTCCTCCCCTTTACCACGACTCATCCCCTTTACCACGACTTCCCTCCTCTCCTCTGTCCTCCTCCTTCCTCCTCTCTCCTTCCTTCCTTTCCCTCCTCTCCTCTGTCCTCCTCCTCTCCTCCTTATCATCTCTCCCTCCTCTCCTCTGTCCTCCTCCTCTCCTCCTCATTCCCATCCAACTCCTCTGTGCTCCTTCCTCAGCTGCCGGAGATCAAACAGGAAGTGAAGCAGCAGGAGGAGGAGCAGCACATGGAGATTTCGGCCAATCAGAACGGAGAGACCAAGGTGGCCCCGCCCCCTGAAGTCAAACCCGTTGCGGCGTCTCTGCCTCTGCCGCCGTACGACCCCGACTCCCCCATCGGTGAGCGAAACATGACTCAGCACTTCGGACCATGAAGGCTTTTATTGTGAACACTGCAAAAACTCAACATCTTACCAA
The DNA here is from genome assembly GCF_045865225.1 of Trachurus japonicus. Classification (NCBI taxonomy): domain Eukaryota; kingdom Metazoa; phylum Chordata; class Actinopteri; order Carangiformes; family Carangidae; genus Trachurus; species Trachurus japonicus. Next base: position 129,724 of record NW_028221084.1, on the reverse strand, counting down.
GAATATTTGTCTTATTTCTAGTCAAAACAAATCTCATTCTACTTAAAATCAGACTCATCACATTAAAAAGCAGCTTGTTTTTAGACTCTTTTTACTTCTTTCAAGCAGATTTTCACTTGAAATAAGTAGAAAAATCTGATAGTGGAGCAAGTTTTTCTTTCTTATTACAAACACAAAAAACTTGCTTTCACTGGCAGATTTTTCTACTTATTTCAAGTGAAAATTAGTTTGAAACAAGTGAAAATGATCTCAAAACAAGTTAATTTTTAGGTGATGAGTCTTATTTTAAGAGAAAAGAGATTAGTTTTGACTAGAAATGAGACATTTTGACAAGAAATAAGACAAATATTCTTGGAAAGATTTTGAGTTTTTGCAGTGAAGGGCCCAAAGAGGAAGCCAATGTTGTTGTTTTTTTTCCTTAATTTGAATATTAATCGAGTGTTTTAACTGAAACCTGGGTGGCGTTGCCGTGGCGTTGACGTGACGTGTGCTTCGTACCTGTGCAGGTGTGGAACACGTGAAGATGGGCTACTACTGTCGCGTCTGCTTCCTGTTCTACTCCAACGAAGACACGGCCAAGAAAACTCACTGCAGCAGCCAGACGCACTACGACAAGCTGCAGGTAACCAGTCCTCACACACACATACACACACACACACACACATATATATTATATATATACACACACACAGGATTCACTCTGATTAATGCACCACCTTTCAAAATAAAAGCACCACCTTTCACATTAATGAAAGTAGTTTAAGCTGAGACACTACAGGTGAATAGGGTAAAAATTTAAACTAACAGATATCACCATGAAACTTCCCAGGTTTATCACTCACACTAAGACAAATATTTTTTGTATTACAAGTTTTGTCAAATTTTATGTTTAACCCTCCTGTTGTTCTCCTGGGTCAAGGAAGGAAGGAAGGACGAAGGGAAGGATGGGAGGAAAGAGGAAGGGGAAAAGGAAGGAGAGATAGAAGGAGGAAGGGAACAGATTGGGTCAAAAAGGAAGGAAGAAGTAAGGACAAAGGGAAGGAAAGGAGGGAGGGGAAAAGGAAAGAAAGAAAGATGGAGGGAGGGAACAGATTCGTTCAAGGGAAGAAGAAAAAGGAAGGAAGAAGGGAAAGAAGGAAGGACAAAGGGAAAGATGGGAGGAAAGAGGAAGGGGAAAAGGAAGGAGGGATAGAAGGAGGAAGGGAACAGATTGGGTCAAAAAGGAAGGAAGAAGTAAGGACAAAGGGAAGGAAGGAAGGGAGGGGAAAAGGATGGAAAGAAAGATGGAAGGAGGGAACAGATCAGGTCAATTGGATCAAAAGAGGAAAGAAGAATAAATTAGGACAAAGGGAAGGAAGGAAAGAAGGAAAGGAAAAAGGATTGTGGAAAGAAGGAAAGGAGGAAGGGAACAGACAACAGGAGGGTTAAATATGTAAATGAGGCAATGTCTCATTAAATATGCGCTAATTTGCATATATTTCCAGAACAGAAATCTGAATAATGGATAAAACTACTTTCAAAATTCTTGTTTTATTTTGTTGACATGTTAGAGTCTTTAGTTTTTCCAGAGGAGGATTGTGGATATCTCTTTTTATCACTCTGTAAATGAGAAAATACTGTCACCAGCCCTTTAAAACATCTAATGTCTCCATGTTTTTAGTAATAAAATGTTGTATAAATGAGGCTGTGAATGATATATCAACAATCCCCTCTGTAAAAACCTTCAGAATATAGAAAGGGATCAAAGTGGAAGGTTTGGTGTCTGTATGCGGCACTTCTCCACTCTGTCCGTTTTCCATCCTTTCAAAATAAACTTTCGGTCGTTACGGTAACATAGATGGAAAGCTCAACTCCTTAGCTCTCCGTCAGTGTTGGAATTTTTCTGATTGGACAAACTACGACTGAGTTACAGTAATAATACTCCACACATAGTAAACATAGGTAAAGGGTTAATAACAAAGACAGGAAGTGAAGTTTTTTGTCTTTTTTTTTTTTTTACAGAAACACCTGGAGAAGGAACAGATGAAAGCAGAAAAGAAGAAAGGGAAGAAGACGGCGACCACGACGACATCATGAAGATGAGTTCGTCCAAACACGGATCGAGGCGACGAGAGAGGAGATTTAAGTTTTTATTCTTTTATTTTTGTTTTATTTTGAAATCCAGCTGACACCGAGCGGTCGCTACGTGGAAACTGAAAAAAGAAAAAGACTTTGAGTGACAGGAAGTGACTGAACCAAGTCTCTTCAGTTAAAAGTTCAAGGAAATGAAATAAAAACCACTTTGGTTAGTTTAGTCTAATGACGGTAAAGGAGGAGGAGCTACAGTACGGCCTGGGACTATTTCCTCACTAACATCGACGTATCCTTCCACCGAGAGCTCCTGTCCAGGAACTCTGTGGTGTTTGGTGGAAGGATACGCTGCTGCTGCTGCTGCTGTTGTATGAAGAACTAGTTCCAGCCGGTTGATGTGTGGAAACAGAACAAACTGAATGTTTTACTTTGTTGTTTTATAAAATAAACGCGTTTCTTTAAACGAGACTTTGAACGTTTCATTTATTTATTCAACAGGAACACATCATTTTGAAACTTGGGTTTCCTCCGGGTGCTCCGGTTTCCCCCACCACTAAAACATGCCAGCTAGGTTAATCCTCCAGTCAGTGCCCCTGACCAGAGGCACTGACTCATAATCTGGAGTTGGTCCCCGGGTGCTGCACCGCGGCTGCCCACTGCTCCTCAGGGATGGGTTAAATGCAGAGAAAGAATTTCACTGTACTAGCTGTATATGTGACAAATAAAGTACCTAAAATAAAGTACCTTTACATCATTTTGAAACATTTTAAAGAAATCAGCTTCGGTATGCAAAACCCATATTCCTCCACCAGGAGGCGCTTCCATTGGACCAATGCTGTCCTTACTCTCTTTTACACTGCTCTAGTAATACCAAGTATCAGAACATGCCTCGTCTTTCGGTGCCAAGTTTCGGTCCCAGAGGTGAATCACTGATCCAGGTCTGATGATGCCGTCGGTGGTCGTCTGGGTAACGTTACGTGGTTGCAACAGCAGGATGAACGCCCCCTTTTTATGTCCTGTCCCGGCAAGGCAACTTTATCTGTATAGCCCGTTTTTACCAACAGTTTGTCTCAAAGGCCTTTCAGGCTATATACAGGAATATTGAAGTTAATTCTAAAACCTTTTTAAGACTTTTTTCAAGACCTTCTCAATATTTTCAATACATCACCGCCACTTCAAGCTGTAACCATTTACATCACTACAGTGACACTTTTAACGTAACAGTTTTAGTTTGTGATAAAGGCTGGGATAAGAAATCAAAGGCAAAGTTTATCAAAAAATAAAAAATTGCTCCACTCTCAAAAAACAAAAACAACAATCTTCTTTCCTTTTTTATGTACCGGTTCATCTTTGTTTTTTGATAAAATGAATAAATTCACACACTTTCACAATGTTTTTTAGGACTCAAACTCTTGGACAGCTAATTCAGAAAAAAATACCCTCAAAATTTAAGACTTTATAAAGTCGTGAAAAGACTTTTTAATACTTTTTAAGGGTCTTAATTTTCCCAAAATTGATTTATCACCTTTTAAAGATAAAATATCTCATATGTTAAAATTGGATAATCTAATCAAAAGTTGTAGCAGTTTACATATTTTACGGCGCCCCCTAGAGGCCATTTTTTATCTGTGTGTTTGACACTCGGACGCAAATTGTTCTATAGACCCTAAACTTTAACACCAATTTGAAATGACTGACCCCACTACTAGTTCCAGCCGGTTGATTTGTGGAAACAGAACAAACTTTATGTTTCATTTTGTTGTTTTATAAAATAAAATAAACGCGTTTCTTTAAACGAGACTTTGAACGTTTCATTTATTTATTCAACAGGAACACATCATTTTGAAACATTTTAAAGAAATCAGCTTCGGTATTTAAAGTGAAAAGAACTCAGTTTAGGTGTCCAACACAAACAAACAGTCTTCTTGCTCGCTGCTGAGGGCTTCTGGGAAACGTAGTCTTTTAACACAACAGCTGGAGTTTCCGTCAGATTCAGCTCGACCACGGATTCTTCCCCGTCTTCTCCTGAAACAACAACACAAAGAAAAGACACCAACTGAAAATCTAGATTTAATGAAGCAACAACCTGCTGACGTGAAGACAAGTGTCTGTGTGACAGAAGTTATGGAAACAAGGTTCATCTAACACTTTAAAAAATCTAAATCAAAGGTTTTTGGAGCTAATTAAATCCAGATTAAGTTCAAACATAAAACATTATTTCAGTCAATCATTTCTACTCTTTAATAAAAACCAACTGGTCTAGCTTTTATATCGTTGGAAACCCTGATCAGTCTAACTGGAACTCCAGAATCTCACTGTTTTCACAATTTCCTTCAGTGATGGGAAGCTCTGTTTTGGAGATTTTAGCACATTTTCAGGGGCGTTACCCACACGTTTATCTGTGTTGCTCATTCCACGGATGCATGACATTTACAAGTTGTACCTGGTTGTCAAGGCGACTAATCAGGCTTTCCAACGATATAAAATACAACACCAGTTGGTTTTATTAAAGGGGAGAAATGATCGGCTGAAATAACGTTGACAGTCGATTCATTGACGGAGGTTTTTAGTTAAAACCTCGTCACTCTGGTTACCTGGAACTTCCTGTAGTGGGCGTCGCTGTTGCAGTGCTGCAGTTTGGCTTCGTCCTCGTCGGCGTAGATCACCTGACACAGGTGACAGAAGTAGCCGACGACCGGACGGATGAACTCAGTTCCTGAGGCGGAGAAACAAACAAACAAACAGACCAACAGGTCAGTGAACGCACCACGTGATGACCTCACTGTGTTTACCTGCTGCCCTTGTTGTTGTTGTTGTTGTTGTTGTTGAGGTGTGTGTACTGCATTTATTTGGTGGCTACACCGGTCACTACTTCATTTATTTGGTAGCTACACCGGTCACTACTTCATTTATTTGGTAGCTACACCGGTCACTACTTCATTTATTTGGTAGCTACACCGGTCACTACTTCATTTATTTGGTAGCTACACCGGTCACTACTGCATTTATTTGGTAGCTACACCGGTCACTACTTCATTTATTTGGTAGCTACACCGGTCACTACTTCATTTATTTGGTAGCTACACCGGTCACTACTTCATTTATTTGGTAGCTACACCGGTCACTACTTCATTTATTTGGTAGCTACACCGGTCACTACTGCATTTATTTGGTAGCTACACCGGTCGCTACTTCATTTATTTGGTAGCTACACCGGTCGCTACTTCATTTATTTGGTAGCTACACCGGTCGCTACTTCATTTATTTGGTAGCTACACCGGTCGCTACTGCATTTATTTGGTAGCTACACCGGTCGCTACTTCATTTATTTGGTAGCTACACCGGTCGCTACTTCATTTATTTGGTAGCTACACCGGTCGCTACTTCATTTATTTGGTAGCTACACCGGTCGCTACTGCATTTATTTGGTAGCTACACCGGTCGCTACTTCATTTATTTGGTAGCTACACCGGTCGCTACTTCATTTATTTGGTAGCTACACCGGTCGCTACTTCATTTATTTGGTAGCTACACCGGTCACTACTTCATTTATTTGGTAGCTACACCGGTCACTACTTCATTTATTTGGTAGCTACACCGGTCACTACTGCATTTATTTGGTAGCTACACCGGTCACTACTTCATTTATTTGGTAGCTACACCGGTCACTACTTCATTTATTTGGTAGCTACACCGGTCACTACTTCATTTATTTGGTAGCTACACCGGTCACTACTTCATTTATTTGGTAGCTACACCGGTCACTACTGCATTTATTTGGTAGCTACACCGGTCGCTACTGCATTTATTTGGTAGCTACACCGGTCGCTACTTCATTTATTTGGTAGCTACACCGGTCACTACTGCATTTATTTGGTAGCTACACCGGTCACTACTGCATTTATTTGGTAGCTACACCGGTCACTACTTCATTTATTTGGTAGCTACACCGGTCACTACTTCATTTATTCGGTAGCTACACCGGTCACTACTGCATTTATTTGGTAGCTACACCGGTCACTACTTCATTTATTTGGTAGCTACACCGGTCACTACTGCATTTATTTGGTAGCTACACCGGTCACTACTTCATTTATTTGGTAGCTACACCGGTCACTACTGCATTTATTTGGTAGCTACACCGGTCGCTCTGGGTTGCTGTGGTAACGGCCATCCGTGACCACAATGCATGATGGGATATCTTGCTCCGGTTAGTGACCATCGGATGTTCACTACATTTCGCAGTGAATTGTGGGATAGATTCAGTCACTATATAGTGAACATTAATACTCACTAAACATTCGGACACCACTACACCATGGCGTGGTTACTGTATAGTGAATAGGGGGGGATTTCGGACACAGCCACTGTGTTTACCTGCTTCCCTTGTTGTTGTTGTTGTTGTTGTTCAGGTGTGTGTTTATGTTCTTACCCACAGGTCCTCTGGGTCTCTCTGGACCTGCAGCGCCCCCTGCTGGTCCTGGGCTCTGGTTCTGGTTCTGGAGCCGCTCGTCATCTCCGGGTTTCTAGAAACAGAACGTTCATTTACAAACTTATATTAAGTTTTAATATGTTTTCATATGAGAAAGTAACTGTTTAGATCCCAAATCTACGGCCAGTTGATCCAAACGACGGCTGTTTAGAAGTTTGCTCCGATGTTTTTCAGAGAAGTGAAGCTCTGCAGCGACCGGGACATCACAGAGACAGCAGCCGGTCTGCAGAGCTGCTCGGCCGGCCAACCTCCGTCGTCATCCCGGGGGAGAAAACGGTCGCTAATTAACTTACCCGCAGGTTTTTAGAGGTTTACCACCGGCTAGTTAAATTATTTTTAGGAGATAAATGTTGGTCTCATTGATGAAATCTAACAATTGTGGCAGGCTACTGTATATAACATGGTTATGGTTTCCTGCTGCTTTCCTGCTCGTATTAAGTGACTCGCCCACTGATGATGTGACGGTTCGCAAGGAAAAAACAACTATTTTTTGGTTTCGCTGCGAACCGACTTTTCAGGTTCCGAACCAATTATTTTTTCCGGCCGGTTCAAAGCTGCGTTAGGGAACCAGAACCGTGCCGGAGCTCTGCCGGTGTGAAACCGCTATCAGATCTAATCTAAAGATGGCGGCGCGCGTTTGTGCAGCGGCTCACGGCTCTTCCTCCCACTCTGAACTCACACATGCACTGACGCACACACAGACACACCCTGGACTACCTCAATACATATTGCAATACACCAAACTACCTCACATACTGTGCAATATACACAAATTCGCTGTGCTATACACTGTGCATATAATTTATTCTTATCTATTTATTTTTATATTATTGAAAGTGTTTTTATATTGTATTTTTATAGTATGCTTGTTTGCACTGAAGTGGGGGAGGGCTTAAAATTTCGTTATACAGTAGTATAATGACAATAAAGGCATTCGGATTCTGATTCTGAGAGCGCTCTCAGACCGGTCGGCCCACTGCCTCACCTGGTGTGTCTGTGGTTCTGGTCCGTTCGTCTCTGGACCCTGATCAGCTGGTTTCTCCTCCGTCTCCTTGGACACGTCTTCAGACCCGTCCTCTGGTTTTTCCGACGTGGTTTTGGCGGGAAACTCGTCCGCTGGACTCTCCTGATCCTGATTGGCCGACTCGTTTCCTGTGGACTCGGGTTCTGTGGACGTCGTAGGTCCAGACTCTGGACCCGGTTCTGACGCGTTGCCGACGTCCTGCTCCTCAGTCTTCGTCTCTGAGGACCCGGTCTCTCTCTCCGGACTGGTTCTGGACCCGGTCTCTTTCTCCAGACTGGTTCTGGACTCGGTCTCTTTCTCCAGACTGGTTCTGGACCCGGTCTCTTTCTCCGGACTGGTTCTGGACTCGGTCTCTCTCTCTGGACTGGTTCTGGACCCGGTTTCTCTTTCCAGACTGGTTCTGGACCCGGTCTCTCTCTCTGGACTGGTTCTGGACCCGGTCTCTCTCTCCAGACTGGTTCTGGACCCGGTCTCTTTCTCCGGACTGGTTCTGGACTCGGTCTCTCTCTCTGGACTGGTTCTGGACCCGGTTTCTCTTTCCAGACTGGTTCTGGAGCCGGTCTCTCTCTCCGGACTGGTTCTGGACCTGGTCTCTTTCTCCGGACTGGTTCTAGAGCCGGTCTCTTTCTCCGGACTGGTTCTGGACTCGGTCTCTTTCTCCGGACTGGTTCTAGAGCCGGTCTCTTTCTCCGGACTGGTTTTGGACCCGGTCTCTCTCTCTGAGGACTTCTTGGATCCAGATCTTCTGCCGGTCTCATCTCTGTCCGAGGTTCTGGATTTGCTCCGTGTCACTCGACTGCTGCTTCGGGTCCGGCGCTCGGTCCTCGTCTCAGAGTCCGAGTCCGAGTCCGAGTGGATCTCCCACCTGAATGAATGAATTTATTTATTTAAAACAGGGACAATGCACAAAAAAAACAAGAAGAGATACAGTTGGTAAAGTAGGTAAAGTTGGAGCAGATACAATATTAAAATCATTGAAATAGGACATAAGTGACATAATAACCATAATATTTTTTAAAAAATTGACAGAATGCACTAATAAAAGCAGGGAAACAGGAGCGCCAAATCATGAAGTGCACAATAGGGATTAACAGCACATACACTCTCTCTTACTCTCATCACACATTCAAACCCAAACACACACAATACACAGATAACAATCCAACTATCCCCATCCTCCTCTAATAACCACACTCATAACCAGACACATACACACACTCACATGTAACTCAACAATGTGTGCAAACTTGCTTACTCAGTAACTAGCGCTTAGACAAGCATGAGAATATGTGAGGATTTCAGAGACAGAGAGTCAGAGGACGGGGTGAGGACACAGAAAGGACAGAGTGAGGACGGACACTGACCCGTTGACCAGCCTCTGATACTTGTGTGAGACGCTGACACTGAGTTTTGACCCGTGGAAGACGACGGGTTTGTCGGAGCCGAGTTCCTGAGCCGCTGAGACGGCTTCAGACGGAGAGGACATCTCTATGAAGCCCTGAGACAGAGACACAGGAGGTCATCCTTTACATTTTATTAACAACAACAACAACAACAAGAAGCTTCAGTGTGTCTCGCACCTCTTGGCGGTGGCGGATCAGGAAGTAACGCGTCGCCGTCCCGTAGTCGCGCACCAGTCGCACGAAGTTGGCGTCGGTGTAGAAACGCTGCGGCAGGTTGGTGAAGTAAACAACTCTGGTGGATGACTGGAAACAACAAATAAACAACAAAAATAAACGACAACTAAACGACAAATAAGCAACAACAACTAAACAAATAAACTACAACTCAAAGTCCCTCCTTGAACCGCCACCTTACCGTGGTGGAGGGGTTTGAGCACCTGAATGACCCTAGGAGCCATGTTGTCTGGGGCTTAAAGTCCCCCTCCCGCGACCCTTTTTGGTTATTTTAAAACCAGCAGCTCATTAGGGCCATGGGCCATCGCACCGGGCACTGGTCCCAACAGCTACCAGTGCCCGGGCGAAGAGGCCCGGGGACTCCATCGTTCTGCTGGGGGACTTCAACGCTCACATGGGCAGCTATGTCTTACCTGGAGAGGTGTGATTGGGAGGAACGGCCTCCCCGATCTGAACCCGAGTGGTGTTTTGTTATTGGACTTCTGTGCTAGCCACAGTTTGTCCATAACGAACACCATGTTCAAGCATGGGTGTCTAGGCCGGAGGTCAATGATCGACTTTGTAGTCGTGTCATCTGACCTCCGGCCGTATGTCTTGGACACTCGGGTGAAGAGAGGGGCTGAGCTGTCAACTGATCACCACCTGGTGGTGAGTTGGATCCGCTGGCAGGGGAGGAAGCTGGTCAGACTTGGCAGACTCAAGCATATCGTGAGGGAACGTCTGGCAGAATCGCCTGTCAGGAAGGTCTTCAACTCTCACCTCCGGGAGAGCCAGGGGTAGACAATAAGGGAAATTTGCCACTGGCCCTCCGGGCCAGTGGCTTTTGAAGATCACTGGCCCCACCATTCTAACCACTGGCCCAAGACAATAGGTATCGATCCCCATATTAACGAAAAACAACATATCCCAGCCAATTCCTGCGGTCTCGCCATCGAGGCTGATTCTGATACTTTCTGATACCATTACTAGTCAATTTCCAACATTCTTGATACTTATTCAATACCACGATCTTGTAGTTTCTTGAGATTTTGGGGGATTATTTTGTTATATGTATTTTAGTGATTATGTATGAGTTGGTATATTTGTGTTTAATTTTTGTATGTTGTTATTTATTTGAGTCTGAGGATTTATATCCTGTATCAGATATTTTTCATTCAATTTCATTAAAGAAGGTCAAAAAAAGTGCTTTTAAATTCATCAGGCTACTTTATTTAATAAATAAATAACTGTTTCACATATTTAGCCTCCACTGTGGTTTAACAATGAAGTAAAAACAGAGTTAAAATGGTAAATATGCCTCAACACAAACATGAAGTTATGTAGTCATTACTTTTATCCTCCAAGTAGTTCAGTGATATAACTGTTGTTCTCATTCATTCACGTTTAGGCTGTTTCCACAGATTGGTGCAAAACTGACTCATTGTTTCATTTTCAGCTCAGTTTTGCGTTTACACACGTTTTTTTGTTGTTGTTATTATGGTCTAAATGTCACGTGACGTGCCACCGCCGTGGCGCACACCGAACAGCTGGCGCCCCAGCGCGAGCTCTGGCCCGTGTGTAACGTTCGCGTCGGTCCCGACAGGACTCGACCGACGCGCTGAGGAGGAGGGAAGTTTCATGGTTAAGAAAAAGGTTTTTATCGGTTCTTGTGACGACCTTCTATCAGCAGCAGTGAGTGAGCTGGAGCTGCAGCTGCAGCTGCTTGCAGGTGGTGCTGCCGTGCCAGGGCACAGCGCTGGCTGCGCACAGAAAGTAGATGTCTCTGTCGTTGATCGGGTCGGGATCTCTTAGCACTAATTACCGAGACGATTTGACAGTTATCATTTCAAACCACAGGGATTTAATGTGAAATTAGATTTATTTATTTACTTGTTATATTTTTTTCAAGGCATTATTTTCACTGGCCCCACCGGGCCAGTGTTTGGAGCGTTCTGGTGGCCCTGACGGTTTGAAAAGTACGTCCGGGCCACCGGGCCATTTATATTGTCGACCCCTGAGAGCTTTGACCAGATCCCAAGGGAGGCTGGAAACATTGAGTCAAAGTGGACCATGTTCTCCACTTCCATTGTTGACGCAGCTGTACGAAGCGGTGGCCGTAAGGTCTCTGGTATCTGACGCGGTGGCAATCCCCGAACCCAGTGGTGGACACCGGAAGTAAGGGATGCTGTCAAGCTGAAGAAGGAGTCCTATCGAGCCTGCTTGGGTCATAGGACTCCTGAGGCGGCTGACAGGTAACCATGCTGCAGTTTGGGCAGTTGTGGAAGCAAAGAGGTCTGGGAGAAGTTCGAGGAGGCCGTGGAAGAGGACTTACAGTCGGCCTCAAATAAATTCTAGGAGTCCTATTGAGCCTGGCTAGCTCGGGGGACTCCTGATGCAGCTGATGGGTACCGGCAGGCCAAGCGGACGACAGCTCAAGCAGTCGCGGTTAAGCAAAAACTTGGGTCTGGGAGAAGTTTGGGGAGGCCATGGAGGACTTACAGTCGGCCTCGAAGAAATTCTGGCAAACCATCCGACGCCTCAGAGGGGGGAAGCAGTGCTCCACCAACACTGTTTCCAGTGGAGGAGGGGAGCTGTTGACCTCGACTGGGGATATTATCGGGCGGTGGAAGGAATACTTCGAGGATCTCCTCGATCCCACTGAAACGCCTTCCGTAGAGGAAGCAGAGGCTGAGGACTCAGAGGCCGATTCATTCATCACCCAAGCTGAAGTCACTGAGGTAGTCCGGAAGCTCCTCAGTGGCAAGGCACCGGGGGTGGATGAGATCGGCCCCGAGTACCTCAAGTCTCTGGATGTTGTGAGGCTACGTTCCTACCCTCACCTACAGTCATGAACTCTGGGTCATGACCGAAAGAACAAGATCCCGGACACAAGCGGCTGAAATGAGCTTCCTCCGCAGGGTGGCGAGGCGATCCCTTAGAGAGAGGGAGCTCTGGGAACGCCTTGGGATCCTCCTGGAAGAGCTAGAGGAAGTGTCCGGGCCATAGACTGTAAAAAACATGGACGTAGCATCCGTGACGTCACTCATTGGTTTTGGGGAGTCGTTTTTGTGACTCCAATATGGCGGCCTGTACAGCCCCATGTTGGATTGGCCGGCCGAGAACCCGCCCACTGGCCTCCAAGCAGCTGTCCACGGAGCTGCTCGGACCTGTCACTCAACGTTTCCGTGTCCTAATTGGCCAGAATTTTAAACCTAATAATAGTAGATAATAATAATAGTAATAGGTAGAAACTATCGGTTGAGACCAAAAAACGTGCTGACACCAGGCTTTGATTATGTTTATTGAGGATGTAAAGTGGGTGATCTTAACATGGGGGTCTATGGAGAATGCTGCTTTCTGACACCAGCCCCCAGAGGAAGAAGAGGGGATTGCAGTTTGTTGAACGCAAAAGTGACTTCACTTCTCAGACCCACAACTGCCCCCTTGGTCCGGGCAGAGGGAAGTCTGGGTGTCCCTGCTCACACGGCTGCCTCCACGACCCGGGGGAGTCGGATAAGTGGAAGAAGTTGGATGCATGGATGGATGGATAAACAATACAACAACAAATAAACAACAACACCTCTGACCTCTGGCTCAGCTGTGACCTCATCTTGACCTCTGACCTCAGGCTGACCTGTGAGGAGGAAACACAGGTGTGATGTCACTGAGTGAGGAGCTGCAGGGGGGCGGAGTCAGTCAAGTCTGGTCCAGTGGGAACATGGGAACCACAAGAAGAAGGTCACACTCACCTGAGTCTTCAGGCTCCTCCTCCTCCTCCACCTCGTCCATGATGATGCAGTCGTCCAGGTTTATCGGGAAACCAGGGTCCTCCTGAAGACCAGGACCAGGAGAGACCAGAATGAGACACAGACCAGGACACAAACAAATTTCTCATTGGAAATGCATGGGAACAGTCTTCAAACTCTTCTAATCTTTGAATCTCAACTACTTCAACATACTTTCTGCTACAGACTTCATTCAACTTATAAAATGTTCACACAACTTTCAACTATTCCCCTGTTACTCAGCTTATCGATATGTTAAACAGTTTCTGATATTTGGCAGATTAAAAACCATTAAAACTTTTGACAAAATCCAACTTTATAATGGGTGTGTATTGCGTCTAAGGAGCCGAGGCTAGAGTGGATGACATCATCACTAGAGTGGGAGAGAGCCAAAAACACGACTGAACCTTTTGTCTCTCTATCCTGTCACCACGGCCACAAATTACACTCTACACACATGATTTTCTCCACTGTTGTAGATAAACTTGTCGTCTCTCAAGCAGTGCGATCAAAACAGCAGAGGGACTTACAGAATTTAAAGTGTGAGTCTCTAAGTGCAGATAGACCCATTCTTGCTACTCATTCACTCCCATACAAAAGTAGGGGCTGAAATGTTCCCTGTTTATAACTCCTGATTGTAAGAAAAGTGTGAAAACCCAACAGGTTTATCTACAACAGTGGAGAAAATTATGTGTGTAGAGTGTAATTTGTGGCCGTGGTGACAGGTTAGAGGAAAAAAGGTTCAGTCGCGTTTTTGGCTCTCTCCCGCTCTAGTGATGATGTCATCCACTCTAGCCTCTAATCGTTAGACGCAATACACACCCATTATAAAGTTGGATTTTGTCAAAAATTTGAATGTTTTTAAATCTGCCAAAACTCTGCTTAAGATATCAATAAGCTGAGTGACAACAGAATAGTTTAAAGTTGTGTGAACATTTTAGAAGTTGAATGAAGTCTGTAGCTGAAAGCATGTTGAAGTAGTTGAGGTTCAAAGAAGCAGAAGATTTAGATTAGATTAGATTAGATTAGACTTTATTTATTTGAAGAGTTTGCTCTACCTCCTCGTCCTCCACAGTCTTTGCTGCCTCCTCTGGTTCTCTGCTGGGTCCCGAGTCCTGCTCCTCTTCCTCTTTCTTCTCTTCCTCCTCTTTCTTCTCCTCCTCTTCCTTTTTCTCCTTCTCCTCTGTCTCTCCGTCCTTCACCTCCGTCTCTTTCTCTGCAGACAGAGTCAGAGTCATTTATTTGCCATTCGATGTAAATTCATTCAAAACTGCTGATGCGCGTTCCCGTCAGTGCAGTTTTTCGGCATTTACCTCTAAAACAATGTTCCGTTATTATTTTTTATGAAACGTTAAGGTGAAATCCGGCGATCTGATTGGTTGTTAACCGTGGTATAATGAGCATATACCACGGCTACTATTCTAAAGCCTCATCACAGCGTAGGCTATCACTCCGCGTCCGCGGACTGTTGCAGTCCGTAGCCAAAGACAGTCGGTGTTTTTAGGATGTTAAAAAATGGAGTAAAGTAGTGTAATTGACATGTTGAAGGTGAACTTTGACCTCCAGAGGGTTAACAATGGTAGAGGGGACTGAGCAGTGACAGAGGAAAAGACCAGATGCAGAGCTACTGGGAGCTAACGTCTGGAGACAAGGGACTAGTTTTTTATTGGATAATATGTATTTCTGGTTGAATAAAACTACATGAAATTGATGCGTATTCCTCTTTCATATTGTCATTATTGGTAACCGTTTTATAAAAGCAGTATATCACTCCAGGCCGTGGTCTCTGCTCATTCTACCACTCTAAGGGGGAACAACGGCCCTTAGAGTGGTAGAATGAGCATAGACCACGGACTGGAGTGATATATTGCTTAAGTAGTTGTTGTGACTCCTACCTTCTCCAGGTGAGTCATGTTTCTCAGGTTCAGCAGCTTCCTCCTTCTCCTTCACCTCCTTCTCCTCCTTCTCCTCCTCCTCTTCATCCAGCTGCTCCTCCTCCTCCTCCTCCTCCTCCTCCTCCTCCTCCTCCTGCAGACTCTCTCCGTCCTCTCCAATCACCTCCATCCCCTCGATGTCGCTCTCCTCTGCAGACGACCTGCGGGTGACGACGTGTTCATGAGGCGTTCACTGACCCGCTCAGAGTCAGGAAACTCGTTGTGTGAACTGTGTCGTGTCGTAAACTCACTCTGCTTCGTCTTCGCTCGGCTCCTTCGGTGTCGGTGTCGTCGTTGTCGTCTTCGTTGTCGACGTCTCAGGTTTGGTGTCTCTGTCCGGACCCGGTCCAGGATCGGTCCTGGTCTTAGAGTCTGTGGGAAGAACAGATGCAGATATCTGATCAATATGTTTAACGACGACTCCTGATCACACCCTCAGCTCATCAATAATAATAGATTTTTTTTAATTTTTTGCAGGTTTGTTGAAAATGGCCGATATAATAGAATTTCAGACCTTAAAGGGACAACGAGGAGTTTCTCCGTCGGCAGAACGAAAAATTCCGCGACAATAAAAAAGTCTGATATTAATGTGGATGAATCTACGTTACCACTTGTTAATGGTCCATTTTAGATAAATCTATGGTTTTGTCTCTATGGTTATTTTGTTATTATTAGTGGTGGCGGAAATGCTGGGCGAGCCGACCAGCGTTTCTTTACTTTCGGTTTCGTGGCGAGTCATGAGAATAACGCCGCCGTATGAATCTCCGTTTATGGTGGGAACTACGACGGTATGTGATCGTCTTCCAACCTCTGACTTTAATTCTTGATGAATGAAAACATGAGTCTGTCTTGCACCGGTCAAAGAATTTCACGGTGCGGAGGCTCATAAATGTAATGTGGAAACACTTCACTTTAACAAAACTCCTTGTTGTCCCTTTAATATTTTGAAATAGAGTATAATATTGGTGTTGAAGTAAGCCAGTGTAATTATAACAACAGAAAGGAGCAGGTACTATAAGGTTTTCTTCATCCTGCTCCTTTTCATTCATGGTGACTGTGGAGCTACATTATGTAAACATGTGCAACCGTGTGTAGAATGTAAACCATGAATGGAATAGATCAGAATGAATGAATGAATGAATGAATCAACGTGGTTCTCACCTGGTTCCTCTGGTTTCACTCTGGACCCGTTCTGCTGGGAAGAAGAGCTGCTGCTGGATTTACCTCTGGACCGGGACCGGGACCGTCTTCTGGTCCTGTTTCTATCTCTGGACCTGGACCTGGACCGGGACTTAGACCTGGTCCTGGTCCTGGTCCCTCTGCTGGACCGGTCTCTAGACCTGGACCTGGACCTCCTGTCTCTCCTGCACCTCCTCTCCTCTGCTCCTCCGTCTTTGCTGCTGCTCCTCCTCTTGGTCTCGCTGCTCTGACTCCTCCTCCTCCTCTTGGTCTCTGACTCCGCCTCCTCTTTAGTCTGACTCCGCCCCCTCTTGGTGGAGACAGACGACGCCTCCTCTTCCTCCTTCTCCTCCTCCTCCTCATCGTACCTCCTGGCCGACGCCACCCTCCTGCAGGTAAAACATTTATTGATGTAACGTTAAATGGGTTGATTTCTGTCCAGAGTCCCGAGGCAGCGCTGCTCTTCAGTCCTCACACATGAAGCTTCACTTTTCATTCAAACTAATGCTACTGCCACAATTGTTAGATTTCATCACTGAGACCAACATTTATCTCCTAAAAATAACTTAACCAGCCGGTGGTAAACCTCTAAAAACCTGCGGGTAAGTTAATTAGCGATGGTTTTGTCCCCCGGGATGACGACGGAGGTTGGTCGGCCGAGCAGCTCTGCAGACCAGCTGCTGCCTCTGTGATGAACCGGTCGTTAAAAAAAAGAAAAAAAAAGCTTCACCTCTCCAAGAAACATCGGAGCAGACTTCTGAACAGCCTCATCTGGATTAACTGGCCGTAGATTTGGCATCTAAACAGTTACTTTCTCGCATGAAAACATATTAAAACTTTACACACAAGGAGGGCAAGTGACGTTGTTGTTGTTGTTATCAGGTTGCTATGCGGGATCATGTGCAGGATTCTGATTGGGTTAGTGTAAACGAAAAGTTTTCTGAAAACTGGACTGGTGTGCGCGCAGTTTTTTTTGTAAACGGAGAGGGTGAAATGTCTGTTTGTGAAAATAGCCGGGCACGTGTAAACGTAGTCTCACACTCACATCAGACTCTTGTATTCTCCAGAGAAGGAAACTTTGAGGAAGTCGCTGTTGATCTTCAGGTTGTTGGAGGAGTAATAATCCACCAGCTTCTGAGCGTCGGGAGCGTTCTTCATCTCCACAAACGCCTGCAAACAATAAAACACAGCTGATTAATAAACAATAATCAGAGAGGACAAAGAGGAAGTTTCTGTTTCCAGGAGCAAAGTCTTAACACAACAGAACATTACTCAACTAAATGTTTTCATTTTTAATACATTAAAAAGATGTGAATGTTCTGGGAGGAGGTGGAATTTCAAAATAAAACTCAGATGTTTTCATAAGTGTTTGCATGTTAAAGGGATAGTTCAACATTAAATCAAACTGGCCCATTGCCATAATCCCTATAGTCGTAGCAGTAGGTTCGTTACCTTTAATTGTCGGTGCAAGCTATTTTTAGAACGGCGGAGCAGAGCCGTGAGCTGCTCAGAGCTACGCTACGGAGGCTCATTATGGGATTTCTTGGTTTCCCTCATCAAACTCATCAAATACACAATCCAACAACTCCACAACGCTCTGGTGGACAAGTTGTGAGCTGCACATTCACCACGCTATGAGATAATAACACAACGTTACCACACAGAGTTGTTTTAGAGGGAAATTCATGTAAAACCACTGATGCACGTTGCCTTCAGGGACAGTTTTTCATCAACAGTCTCTGTATTTCCCTCTAAAACAACTCTGTGTGGTAACGTTGTGTTATTATCTCATAGCGTGGTGAATGTGCAGCTCACAACTTGTCCACCAGAGCGTTGTGGAGTTGTTGGATTGTGTATTTGATGAGTTTGATGAGGGAAACCAAGAAATCCCATAATGAGCCTCCGTAGCGTAGCTCTGAGCAGCTCACGGCTCTGCTCCGCCGTTCTAAAAACAGCTTGCACCGACAATTAAAGGTAACGAACCTACTGCTATGACTATAGGGATTATGGCAATGGGCCAATTTGACTAAATGTTGAACTATCCCTTTAGCTTTATCTATCAGTGTGTGGTTGATGTTTTATTTTTATTTTTATTTGGAGTCTGAACCAGAGGAAACAGGAAGTGGAGTTTCTCACGATGGAGGGCAGGAAGAGCGTGTAGAGCGGAGGACCGAAGCGCTTGACGATGGTGAGAAGATCGGAGCGGCTGTCGACTCCTGATGGAGCCGGACTGAAGCTCACCACCCGAGAGCTCTGCAGGAACACACACACACACAGACACACACACACACACACACACACAGACAGACACACACACACAGAAAAGGTGAGACAAAGGTCAGTGATCAGGATTGGGGGGGGGGGACACAAAAGTGATTTTTTTTTTGCGCCCATATACCAATACTATCATAACATGCCGCCATAAATCACAACTCCGCAGAGTCTCGGCATATCATTCAAAAAGTCCTGCACAGGGAATCATTTACTGTGCTTATACCTTTCTTGTTTATTTGTCCTAAACAGCCAACAGCGCGTATCACTGCTGTTATAGTAGTAAATTATAATTTAAAGGGTCTCGGACATGTAATATCTACTCAGGTTCTTATCTTTCTCCTCCCACCGACCCTCCCAGATCCCCAATTCTTCTCCCCATCTTCCTTTTATCCCAGTGTATGGGACTAATTTATACATGATTAATTGATATGGATGAAAATCAAAATATGAAGCCTTATAGGGACAACGAGGAGTTTCTATTTGGTTATAAAAAAGTCTCACGTTAATGTGGATGAATCTCCGTTACCACTTGTTAATGGTCCATTTTAGATAAATCTATGGTTTTGTCTCTATGGTTATTTTGTTATTATTAGTGGTGGTGGAAATGCTGGGCGAGCCGACCAGCGTTTCTTTACTTTCGGTTTCGTGGCGAGTCATGAGAATAACGCCGCCGTATGAATCTCCGTTTATGGTGGGAACTACGACGGTATGTGATCGTCTTCCAACCTCTGACTTTAATTCTTGATGAATGAAAACATGAGTCTGTCTTGACCCGGTCAAAGAATTTCACGGTGCGGAGGCTCATAAATGTAGTGTGGAAACACTTCGCTTTAACAAAACTCCTGGTTGTCCCTTTAAGATTGAGGGGGTTGTTTCTTTAAAGCCTGCTGATGTCATCAGCGTCTGAGTAAGAAACTACCCGTTCATTTGCATCGTAGTGGAGGAGACCAGAGACCAGAGATGGGATGTGGAGTCAGAAATATTTTTGTCAAACATTATTTGTTCCGACATTTCAATCATTTCTTTTTAGATGTGAGGAATGTGAAGTCTGAAAATACATTTGTTAAATTTTTAATAGTTTGGGGTATTTTTATTGGGGGGGGACATGTCCCCCCCGTCCCCCCCGGGATCTGCACCCATGTCAGTGAACACAACACAACACAGAGCAGCGTTCACACCTGCACCGGGGTCAGTGGGTCGGGTCAGATCAACACACATCAACACGTTCTGTCCCCATCAGCAGGTGAGATGTTTGTCTCTGTGACCCCGTGACCTCACACACACACACACACACACACACACACACACACACACAGACACACACACACACTCTCACACACACACACACACACACACACACACACACACCGGTGAGTGTGTACCTGCAGGAAGGTGAAGGTGTTGGAGATGCTGAACTGGATCTGCTCTCCGTTCACCGTCGGAGGATAGTTGACGTGAAACTTCACCAAGTCCTTCGCCTGATCGGGGGAACCCAGCTCCACAAACGCCTGCAAGAGGGAGGGGTTTAAAGGGACAGTTCAAACATTTAGTCAGGTCCTCCTCTCACCATAATAACCCCTATAGTCACAGCAGTAGGTTCTTCACCTTTAATTATCGGTGCATGTTGTTTTGAGACGGGAGCTACACGGTATATTTCCACCTTTCCCTCCATCAAACTCATCAAATACACAATCCAACAACTCCACAACGCTCTGGTGGACAAGTTGTGAGCTGCACATTCACCACGCTATGAGATAATAACACAACGTTACCACACAGAGTTGTTGTAGAGGGAAACGCAGCCGGAACTACATTCCAGACACGGCTGCTGCTGGGCGGAGGGATTTTAAAAGAGAAAGTAGTTCAGAGTATTTGCTTCATATATATGTTATTATTTCATAGATGACTCTGATTGCAACTGTAATACTGTTTAATTATCTTTTTATTTTATTTTTGGCTACATTTGTTAATTATTATTGGATACTTGTTTCTTTCTATGACTCTGACACCATGAAGAGCTCTAATGGATGTAATGGAAAATGTAATTAAAGGGTAGTACAGTAGGCATCTATAAGCTAGATAGCTTCAGACTGCACCTTTTCTATCTATTTATGAACTAGTTGAACTAATGATGGTTTTATGGAAGGTTGACTGACTGTGATTGATGCTCAATTGTAAATAATTTTGTATTAAAGATCGAATAAACTACTACTACTACTAATGTGCAGGTCACAACTTGTCCACCAGAGCGTTGTGGAGTTGTTGGATTGTGTATTTGATGAGTTTGATGAGGGAAAGGTGGAAATACTGAGCAGCTCACGTCTCTGCCCCGCCCATCTCAAAACAACATGCACCGATAATTAAAGGTGATGAACCTACTGTAACACTTTACAATAAGGGTCCCTTAATTAACGTTAGTTAGCACATTATTAAGCATTAATATATTAACTAATGTATAATTAATGCCGAGTAATGCATACATAATGATAACCAATTACATTATTATGCTTAATAATTTATGAACTAACTTTGAGTAGTAAACATTAATAAACTGCTTACTAATAGGCTACATTAATTAATGTGTTTCCTAATCCTAAGTAATACATAATAATGATTGTTAATATATCTGTAAACAGTTAAATAATGCTTAATAATGTACTTACTAGCATTAATTAAGGGACCCTTATTGTAAAGTGTTACCGAACCTACTGCTATGACTACAGAGGGATTATGGTGAGAGGAGAATTTGCCAAAAATGTTGAACTATCCCTTTAGACAGAGGTGAGTAACACAGCTGGACGACGGCAGCCAATCAGAGTCGACTCACCAGAGACGGAAACATGAGGATCTTCACGATCTTCCCGAACGGCTCCGTCAGCTTCCTCAGGTACGCCTCGTCCACAGCCTGGGCCGGGAACTTCACACACACCACTTTACACTTGTCTGAGGCCTGAGGAACACACACACACACACACACACACACACACACAGGTGTTGGTGCAGGACAGGTGGAGCTACAGCTGCTGCTCTCTGAGTCTTTCAATAGTGTAAAGCTGCAGCACCGGAGGCAACAGTTCTAAGGCCGCAGTTTTAGGACCGTTCGATTTACGTCACAGCGCCCCCAACGTTCGGAAGTTGCTGCGTTACTATTAGGGCTGCCCCCAAATAGTCGACCAAAAAATCATTAGCCGACCAAAATTTCATTGGTCGATTGGTCGCAGATTGGGCTGCTAAAATCGTAATCGCGATTATTTGGAATCGTAAAAATCGATTTTTTACTCTAACTAGGGTAATTACAGTAAGCCCCCGTTCATGAATCTGGGCTGCGCTGAATTATGGTAATGACTGCTGCCTCATGCTCTCCCACTGCTCTCCCCACACACTGTAAACAAGCATGTTGGCATTTTGCTAAGACCAGTGAGGATTTTGTTGCCAAAAAGACCAACGGCCCTTTTCCACTACACAGTTACAGCTCTCACGGTTTGTCATTTAACAGAAAAATCGTAATCGGAAATCGATTATTCAGAGAAGAAAATTGAGATTTTATTTTTGGGCAAAATCAAACAGCCCTAGTCGCAGGAAAAAAATAAATAAAAAATTTGGAGCCGTGTCTTGTCAAAATTAAGTCAAAATCAATGACTGAACTGTGTATGAAAGGCTATGGGGCTTTTATTTTGAAGGGCCAGATACAGGAAGTCGTGACGGGACACTTTTTTGTTGTTGTTTTTTGGGGTTTTTTTATACACGGCACGACAGGTCTTTCTCTCTTTTTTTTTTTTTCAAAAGCGACTTTTTTCCGATGTTGTTACTCCGATGTTGACTCCGACGTAGGAGCTATCAACGCTATTTTCAACCATTAGCGGGCGCTGCTATCAGATCCATGATAGTCATAAGTGACGACTACTGGTCGACCAACAAAATCTTTGGTCGGGGGCAGCCCTAGTTACTATGGAAACGGTCACTGCTCCGGAGGGGATTATTTGAAATTTATATTCCAAGTTCTCACATTTTGAGTTTGAGTGGTTGGGTTTAGGCAACGAAGAGAGGAGTTGGTTAAGTTTAGTAAAAAGACCAGTTAGAGTGTAGAACAGAGAGTCCAATGACTGTCCAGAAAGCAGTTAGGAGCACGTTGGAGCTGATTTGTAGTCGATAAATCTGATGGCAGTAACTTCAGACGAGATTTGGTAAAAAAAAATAAACAGCGGGTAACAGCAGTCTCCACTTGGTAGGAAGCGCTGTGATGTAAATCGAACGGTCCTAGAACTGCGGTCCTCAAACTGCGGTTACTCCGGTACTGCAGCTTCACCCTACTCGAGTCTTTACCTTCTTCTGAGACGGTTTGTTCGGCTGCGGCTCTGTGGAGACACAAGGTCACACGATGAGGTCACATGATGAGGTCACATGATGAGGTCACATCTCGAGGGGACAGATACAGGAAGTCTTTCCTGCCTCATGCCATCACACTGTATAATAACGGCTGAAAAACTCTGCTCATAACTTACAGTCACTACGCACTTTATTTTCTACACACAGTTACACACATCGCACATTTTTTACTTTGCACTAAAATCACCACGGGCAATTCTGTTGTATATACTTTTGTACATTACATTCTATTTGATTTGCTATTGCTATTTTGCTATTTTATTATGTATAGTTTGTTTTTTATATTCTTATACTATATGTTGTTATCGTCACTGTGTGTGTCTGTCTATCTATCTATCTATCTATCTATCTATCTATCTATCTATCGTTCGATCTATCGTTCGATCTATCTTTCTATCTATCGACTCTAATACAAAGATTCTCTGAGAGAAGCAGAACGGACCCCTGTTTATAACTCGCAAAGGATTCCAAAATATTTACTGAAGAAACACCAAAATCATATCAAATCGTTCAGGAAGTCCTTACGACGACCGCGGTCTGCTTCTTTTTCTGATGGGAGTTACCGTTTTGTCAGAATAAGCCCAAATGTGAGACCAGTGCAGAGGCAGAAAATTGCTCTTTTCCCTGCTATTTCTGTTTGCCTCAGCCTGGGGGGCTCCTATCGTCATTGGCAACCACCCTAACCCTTCTTTATATTCTTATACTATATGTTGTTATCGTCACTGTGTGTCTGTGTAATGTTGCTGCTGCACTGTGATTTCCCGGCTTGGAATCAATAAAGTCTATCTATCTATCTATCTATCTATCTATCTATCTATCTATCTATCTATCTATCTATCTATCCATCTATCCATCCATCCATCCATCCATCCATCCATCCATCCATCCATCCATCCATCCATCAACACTGTGAAGCTCAATGAGGTAATAAACGTACTCTGGCTCTGATTGGTTCTCTTTAACGGCCGGGCAGGTCTTTCTTCCTCCTTCCTCTTCTCTGATTGGCTGTCAGCTCTTTAAAGACACATAAACATCATAAGTTAGATATTGATATTGATGACGATGATGATGATATTGATGATGATGATGATGGTGGTGATGAAGGTGTGTAGTTCACTGACCTGTTGCCCGTCTCCAGGCGACAGTCCCAGTTTGGAAACCTGAAGAGGAAAGAGATGACCACATGACAAATGATCGTCAACAACAGTAACTAAGTACTTTTACTTGAATACTTCCACTTCAGAATATCAGTTTTATTGTTTTACAAACCTGCAACTTTTATCAGCTTCATTTTTAATCAAGGACTTTTACTTTGAAACAGCTTTTTAGTCAGTGAATGGATCGTCTTTTATTTTGAAAAGGTGATTAGAAGAGTAGAAACACCAATCACAAGTCAGCTCCTCCCTCCTCTGTAACCAATGGCAACCAGTGCATCCAACATGCTCTTCTGTGTATGATGTGATGTCATTGTCTGCAGTGGGCGGAGCCATGGGATCTGATTGGAGCAGAGCCCGGTCCAGTCGTCCAATCAAGAAAGACTGAGACTTGAACAGTCGATCAGCTCGTCTTCATGTCGATGATTCAAGAAGGAACTGAGAGGATACGGTGGCTGAAGGTCAAAGGTCAAAGTGTGTGTGTGTGTGTACCATTTACCATTTACCATTTACCAAAGTGTGTGTGTGTGCGTGTGACCTCATAGACGCTGTAAACAGGAAGTGACTGAGACGAGTCTGATTGGTTCTGGATGTGGACTTTAAAGGTCCAGTGTGTAAAATGGGGACAAAAGCATTTTACAATATGTCTGCTGTTTCCTCCTCCTCCTCCTCCTTTGTTGGTTTATTTATAAACGCGAAACTCGTTAAAAATTGCCGTACAAACATGGCGGCGCAAGATGGCGACGCTCTCTAAAGCAAAACTCTTGTTATGAGTTTATATAAAAGAATAATTATAAGGCTACGGAAACCAAACAGATTTTATTTTATAGTGATTATACATGGGTAGTAGATTCAGATTTTGCCAATAAATCTTGACAATTATTACACACTGGACCTTTAAGGACAGTCTGGACCAAGGTTGAGAGGGTTAGTGAGGGTTGTGAGTTTTCTCATTCTCATAGAGAATGAATGGGAGGAGGTCAAAAAACGAACCAAATATTGGACTTTTTCAAACCTCTACTACTCTTGCATACTTTCACCTAGAGACTCCATTTAAACTTTAAAATGTAGACACAAGTCTTGTTTATTGGTGTCTTAATCCACGCTTCGATAGGTATTATAGTTTTTTATCAATCACTGTTCAATGACCATGATCATTTTTGGAGAAATGTTGAGATTATAATGGGTGTGTATTGCGCGGAATGTTCGGGCTAGAGTGGGTGACATCATCGGCTAGAGTGGGAGGAGTTGCCTGACATTGTCTTAAACTTCTCTCTTTCCACGCTGCTCACGGCCACAATTTACACTCTACACACATGATTTTTTCCACAGTTGTAGACAAACTTGTTCTCTCTTTAAAAATGTATTCAACAAAGCAGAGAGACTTGCTGAATTTAAACTGTGAGCCTCTGAGTGCGGCCACGTCTGTCTCTGCTCCTCATTGACTCTAATACAAAGATAAACTGAGAGAAGCAGAACGGACCCCTGTTTCTAACTCGCAAAGGTTTCCAAAATATTTACCGTAGAAACACCAAAATCACATCAAATCGTTCAGGAAGTCCTTACGACGACCATGGTCTGCTTCTTTTTCTGATGGGAGCTACCGTTTTGTCAGAATAAGCCCAAATGTGAGACCAGTGCAGAAGCAGAAAATCACTCTTTTTCCCGCTATTTCTGTCTGCCTCAGCCTGGGGGGCCCCTATCGTCATTGGCAACCACCTCAAGTTGCCGTGGTAACCTCTGAGCCTCCGTGGCCCTCTCAAAATGAATGCTAGGAAATTTTCTAGTACATGTTTTTGTTATTGTTTCAATATTCTTACGTGGTGTTTGGCATAGGGCTTCAACTAATGATTATTTTCATTATCAATTAATCTGTTGATTATTTAAACAATTAATCGATTAGTTGTTTGGTCGATAAAATGTTTAAAAAGATGTTTAAAAATATCAATCAGTGTTTCTCAAACCACCAGATTACGTCCTCAAACGTCTTGTTTTGTCCACAAACCGAAGAGAGACTCAGTTTATTGTCATAAAGGAACAAAGAAACCAGAAATATTCACATTTAAGAAGCTGGAATCAGAGAATTTGGACTTTTTTTCTTTAAAAAAACTACTCAAACTGATAATTAGATTATCAAAATAGTTGACGATTCATTTAATAATCGATTATTGTTCGATTAATCGATTAATTGTTGCGGCTCTAGTTTGGTATTCCTTTTGGTGCAACAATGTAACAGTGTCAAAATTTGGACACTGACTAACCCCTAGTGAGGACACAGTGAGGACATGGGGACAGTAAAGACACAGCGAAGACACATTAAGGACAGTAAAGACAGAGTAAAGACAGAGTAAAGACAGAGTAAAGACAGCATGAAGACACATTAAGGACATGAGGACAGGACTTACTGCTGCAGCAGCTGTAGCTGTCCGTCTGCATGCTGGGTGCCGTTGATGTGTTGGGTCCAAACCTGAAACACAAAACACAACACACACATGAGTCGGTGTCGTGAAGCTCTGTCTCCATGCCAACGCTCCGAGGAGAAGTAGCCTCATCATAATGACCCCCTCCACCCCCCCACCACCATCTGACTCTGCAGAGAGAAGGTCGAGGAGCTCGGCTGAACTTACCTTCTCCGACAGCACAGTGATATCACACAGAGAGCACGAGTACGGGAACACCTGAGGACACGTCCCGTGGAAGTCCAGAGCTGCTTTGGACGACGGCATCGAGGAGGAGGAGGAGGAGGAGGAGGAGGTGAAGGAGGAGGTGAAGGAGGAGCTGGCCGCCCTAGGAGGAGGAGCAGGAGGAGCAGGAGGAGGAGCCAACCTGTGATCAGCTGATCCTCCCGGCTCAGAGAAACGGGAAGGACGAGTTCTTTGTCCGGCTCCAGTCGACCTGAAAGCGGCTCGGTCCTGAACGGAACCAGAACCAGAACCAGAACCAGAACCAGGACCAGGACCAGAGGCTCCGCTGGTCTTACCGTACTCAGGGGGTCCTGGTCTGCGGTGGAAGTCCACCGCGTACATGGATGATGAAGAGGAAGAAGCGAATGATGATGCTGATGGCGTCGGCTCGGCTCTGACAGAGCTGCTGGTTCTGGTCGTCCCCCAACGGGTCTGGACCGGGACTTGGACCGGGACAGGGACCGGGACCGGGACCGAGACTGGGACCGGGTCCGATGGAAGATAACTGGGAGTGATCTGGTCCAGCGGGTACTGGACCGGCTGGCTGCGCAGCTGGTCCCAGTCCGAGGCTGCAGAGAAGCTAGATGCTGCTCTGTGGGCGGAGCTAGATGATGCTCTGTGGGCGGAGCTAGATGCTGAGTGGCTAGATGATGCTTGGTAGGCGGAGTTAGATGATGCTCTGTGGGCGGAGCTAGATGCTGAGTGGCTAGATGATGCTTGGTAGGCGGAGTTAGACGCTACTTGGTAGGCGGAGCTAGACGCTGAGTGGCTAGACGCTGCTTGGTAGGCGGAGCTAGATGATGCTCTGTGGGCGGGACTAGACGTTGAGTGGCTAGATGATGCTTGGTAGGCGGAGTTAGACGCTGTTTGGTAGGCGGAGCTAGACTCTGCTTGGTAGGCGGAGCTAGATGATGCTCTGTGGGCGGAGCTAGACTCTGCTTGGTAGGCGGAGCTAGATGATGCTCTGTGGGCGGAGCTAGATGATGCTCTGTGGGCGGAGCTAGACGATGCTCGCTGGCTGGAGCTGGGGGGATAAGAGGATGAAGATGATGAAGTGGCGTGGGGCTTGACGGTCCCTCTCTTCCCCTTGATGTGCTGCAGCACCTGCGGCAGCGACTCGAGCGTGAGGACGTCCTCGGGCAGCTCGGCCAGCAGAGACAGGTCGCTGGGCTCGAGGCCGCAGCTGCTCAGGATGCTCAGAGCGCCGCCGTCCTGCGACCACGACGACGGACCTCTGAGGTCGTGGCGAGCGTCATGGCGGTCCGACGAGGAGGAGGAGGAGCCGTTGTCCGGTCGAAGGTCGGCGTCAGACGGCGTCCGTCTGTACGGGAACGGGCGCTGAGACATGATGAGATGAAGCTGTGGAGAAACGTCCTGCAGACAAGAAGGTGTCGGGGAAGACAGGACGTTAAAGAGACGTTAACGAGACGTTAAAGAGACGTTAACGAGACGTTAACGAGACGTCAACGAGACGTTAACGAGGCGTTAACGAGGTGTGGCGTCCTGAGACAAACACACACGTCTCAACGCTGACGAGCAACAACGGCTCAAGACTCTAAATAACAAGAAAAGATGAAGAAGATGAAGTTGAAGAGGAGGAAGGACGTCACAGCTGCAACATGTGAGCATTATTATTATTTTTTTTTTCTCGGATAATCAACAGTTTCAGTCGTTATTCAACTTTCAACCGCTTTGAACTCACCTCCATTTATTAATCAGAGCTGAAGAAAAGTCAAAAGTCATCGTCATTCAAGTCGCTGAGTCGCTTCACCAATAACACTGATTGATTGGAAGAAAAAAGTTTGGATGCTCCCCCATACATTTTTAATTATAAATAAGGTTAAGGAGGTATCCCATAATAAATATTACCCTACTCACCGTTATATGCAAAACTTTAAAAAGGACATTAATACTAACTGTTCTTTTTATGACTCAGATCAGGAAACAGTTGTTGTTCTTGTTCACATACTAAATAATGATGGGCATTGTTTCTATTCTTTATTAATCAAAGTAAATTAAATAAGAAAACCCCTTGTTTTGTTGTTGTTTTTTTTCCAAAAGAAATGGAGCATTATTTTTAAAGGGATACGCCCCCCCAAAAATTTTTGTGTCTTGCCTCACTCCCGCAGGGTTTCCCGCAGCGCTTTCCTGTTAAGGCGGCCGCCTTAACAGGAA
Organism: Trachurus japonicus; assembly: GCF_045865225.1. Classification (NCBI taxonomy): domain Eukaryota; kingdom Metazoa; phylum Chordata; class Actinopteri; order Carangiformes; family Carangidae; genus Trachurus; species Trachurus japonicus. Next base: position 100,951 of record NW_028221084.1, on the reverse strand, counting down.
AGAGCTGCCGCCTAAACTAACGTCTTAAAAAAAAAAATGTAACGATATTCGCCGCCTCCTACCTAAAGTCGCTAATTAGCTTAGCTCAAACGCTGTTAGTGTATAGGTAGTGTTAGCCTGCCTCCACCTAAAGTCGCTAATTAGCTTAGCTTAGCTTTTGTTTTTTTTCTTGGGTTTGTTTGTTTTTTGCTTTGTATGTTTGTTTTGTGTGTTTAATTTGTAATTTCATTTATTAAAAAAAAAAAAATTAGCTTAGCTCAAACACTGGAAGTGTATGGGTAGTGTTAGCCTGCCTCCACCTAAAGTCGCTAATTAGCTTAGCTCAAACACTGGAAGTGTATAGGTAGTGTTAGCCTGCCTCCTACTCGAGCCGATATCAGCAGTCAGAAGATTTCATTTTAGCTCTAAACTCTGTAAATATATCACTTTATCAACATTTCAAACATGTTTAGGTGAGAAAGTAGCCGTTTAGATCAGCAGTGTGTCGTGTCTAAATACCAGCTGTTTAAAATTTTGTTGGGACGAATTCGGCGCTACTCAAGCTAGCCGTTGTGACCAACGCACTTCCGGTTACTTTTACAAAATAAAACACCCGTTGCCCTTTACATACAGAAAACCATGACGATAGAATTTGTGCTTTACTTTGAAATAGGAAGCTAACCTACCCTCGATGTAGCTAGCTTGAACCAAAATAAAGTCTTTACTTGAACCCTCCGTTTTGACCGATCTGGTCCCGTTAGCGGCATTTGACCGCTCAAGATGCCTTACCGGAGAGTTTTGTAGCTCTGAGACCAAGATCGGTCTGTTTAGAGTTGCTGAAGAGTTTCTCTCATAACTTTAGGTGGAGGCAGGCTAACACTACCCATACACTTCCAGTGTTTGAGCTAAGCTAATTAGCGACTTTAGGTGGAGGCAGGCTAACACTACCTATACACTTCCAGTGTTTGAGCTAAGCTAATTACGGGCGATACGGCTCTATCTCCCTTGTTACTGCACGAAAGGATGGTTCCATTTACAACCTTTTTATTTCATGTATTTTACCCCTGGTCCATCTGTTACTTTCTGTTCTTTCTGTGTACTGGTCATTGTTGTATTTCAAAAAATAAGAAACAAACCAACAAATGTATTATTATCTCATAATCATTAGTTTCAGTCATTATTCAACTCTGTAAGTTTTAAACCACTAGTTTGAACTCACCTTCCTTTAATAATCAGAGCTGCAGGTTTTCGATCGCATCGATTCATCAGCTGGTTGATCAATAGAAACTCATTAGCTTTGATTAATTGTTTAAGCAAGGACGTAACTTACGATCTCTGCCCATATAAGGTTATTTTTAAGCAAAAAAACTTTGATAAAAGGACGAGACTAATTTACTTTATACTTTTATTTATTTTGGCTTTTCAGAAACAGTAGTAAAAGGTGTTTCAGTCATATATTTTATTTTGTTGTTCATCAATTAACATGTTTATTCTGACAAAACTAATGTTTATTAATCAATTTATCATAACACCAATAAAAGACCAATAAAATGTAAAGACCAGATTTGATTCAGAGATAAAAGCTGATCAGTTAAATCTGATAAAAAAAAGTTAATGTCTTTTTAAACCTTTCACATTGTTTATGTATCTTAATTGTGAGTTATTCCACATTGTTTTATATTTTATTGTGTTCTGTAAGCGTCTTTGAGCACTTGTAAAAGTGTGTTATAAATAAAAAGAATTATTATTTATTATACCGTCATATTTACTCTGGCTCTTTTGGTTTCTTTTTTGCCAATGAAATTAAATCAGTGAAAATGACAACTTCTTCATACCAGCTTTTTAGATATTTCTGTTCACTGCAATTATATGATTATTATTGGCTGGATTTGATGATGGTTACAGCCCCCTAACCCCCCATAAATTACGCCCATGTATTTGAATCCAACTTTATTTATAAATATCATAATAAATTGAACACAACAGTCCAACACCTTTGTTTTAAATGACAGTGAACTTATTGAACTGTGAACGAGACGATTCCTGAACAGCACAAATAATAAAACCGATCAACTCAGTAATATATCGATAAGATTAATATTAATCAATAAAAATGATAATGGTTATTACCTGACGAGCTGATGTCAGTCTGAACAGTTTATATCTCTATTCATCATACTTAAAAAAAAAGTACAAACCAACAACACAGAGATCAATAACACAAAGTCAGAGCTTCATCGATCACCGATGTTTGATCACAACTTCCGGTTAAACCGTTAATAATAATGATAATAATAATAATAATAATAACGGTTAAAACAGCGTTAGCAACATTAGCTCAGCGTTAGCTAACAGCTGTTAGCTTCTCCTGTTAGCACCGAACTAACTCACCTCAAAACAAACAGCAGCCGCTTCCGGTCAGACACGTGACCTCGTGGTGAAAACAGAGAGAAAAATACAACAACAACAAAAAAGAAAATGTTTGTTGAAGAAGAGAAACACAGAGGAGCTGCTGGAGACAAGCTAACAGCTAACAGCTAACGGCTAACACTGCTCCTCTTCCTCTTCTACTTCCGGTGTGTAGAAGCGGCTGTAATGACGTCACCGCCGCCTGCTGGTGAGCGCGAGGAACTGGAACTCAACAAACCACATCACAGATACACGAGAGGAATACAGTTTTTCTCGATTGCTAAGACACATTTCTCGAAAGCTTCTCTCATTTTCTCTAAACTGTGAACACAAAACCTAATTTTCAAGCTACATTCACAAAACCTCAGACTCTTCTTGCAAAACCAAACTTTCACCTCAAAACAGTTCAATCTGGTGCCCAAAACTGAACTCTGTTGCCAAATCGTGCCCCGAGTCAATCAAAATTAAAAACACTACTGAGCAGCCACTAAACACTACATAGAAAAATAGAAAACACAACGCTCAGCACATGAAGCTGTAGAAATAAATGTTTATCGTTCACTGTAGCTAAATGCATGTTGCAAAACAAAACACCTGTGCATTTACACTGTAGCACTTCTCTCCTTCCCTTTCTTTCACCCTCCTCCTTCCCTCTCCACATCCATTTCATCCCCTTTTCCTTCCTTCTTCTTTTTTCTTCCCAGTTCATCCCTCCCTCCCTCCCTCCCTCCCTCATCCTTTCTTCCTTCACCCTGTCGTCTCTCATCTTCTCCTCTTGCAAAACAAAAAACCTGTGCATTTAGCACTTGTACATTGTAAAAAAAAAAAAACAAGTAGCCTACAAAAACCAGAAATCTTGTACATTTACACGTAGCACTTGTACAGTACAAAGACAAACAGAAATCTTGTGCATTTAGCACTTGTATGCAGTAAGCCTACGTAAAAAATAAAGTACAAAAATATAGAAATGAGAAGTACACAACTCAGCCACAGCATCATTTCTCTGTACTGGATCAGGCCACAGGACTTCATCCTGAACTAGCTACAGTATACGTGCCCTCACATCATTGGACACAAGTGTGATCAATTTTGAGTTGTTGTGTTCAACCGGTGAAACTTGTGCTTTAGTTGTGTTTGACTTTTGCCACCTGTGCTCAGCATTATGCAACACAGGTGCATCACAATGAAAATGTGTTGGTAAGATGTGTCTAAATAGGTGAAAAGTGCTGATGGTTTTGCCAAAAGAGAGACTGATTCAATCAGTGGGTTCAGACAACAGGGTTTAGTGTTTTAGCAACTGAGAAAAACTGTAATGTATGTTTATTCCGTTTCCTTGTTTTTTTGTTTGTTTTTCTCCCTATGTCATTTTCAATTTAAATCAAGTCAAATAAACTTTATTTGTCCCACAAGGGGAAATTTGTCTTGGGTAAGGGAGTTATTAGGCTATGACAGCTGCCATGTAGGCTACATGTAAAACATCCATACACAGTAGGCTACATAATATACATTAAAACAGTAACAAAGGCAAACATATCCAAGAGAAGAGAAAGAAAGTGCAGGGTGCAATAAATAGAATAAAGTTCAAATAAAAACATACTAAAAACTAAAAGAAAGAGCAAGGGATGTTGGTTTAAACCAGCAGGTGGAGGCAAACCAGATGCAAACACTTCATGGGTAGGGAGACCATAAGAGTTTCTGAGAGATAAAGTGCAAAGGTGCTGGGCACAAAAAACATTGTGTACAGTTAACTGAAAAATAAAAACTCAAGTGTTGCCCCGGCAGTTGATATAAGTTACACTAATAATACCCTTAGCCTAGTTAATTGTGATTTATTCATTTAAAGCAGAAGTAAGTGATATATTTGTTTTAAGCAGAAGTAAGTGATATATTTGTGTTAATATAAGTCTTAAATAGTTGTATCTTCCGACAGCAATCACTTCTATAGAGTGTTTGGTCTGAAACACGGGTCTGTCAGTCCCTCTGCTCTGCTCTGAGCCCAGGAGAAAACTTTCCTTGTATCCTACAGTTTTTTTCCAATGAGGAGAGAGAACGGCATGCAGGGCTGTGTGTGCAGCCAAGGGACGCCGTGAATGTGGCGACGTAGGGACGAGGACTGTTATGGTGCGTTCAAGGAAACTCGTATTTTTCCGACCGTGAAGTGGTACCAGTTCGATCTGGTACGAGTTCACGGGTCAGAAGTTACGAGTGGCCGTTATAGTGACTTTCACCGGTAAAACAGGTCGGAGAAACACGAGTGGGTTGCCTGGAACGCTACAAAGTCGTAAGTTGTGACTTGAAGCTGTAATTTACGATTTCAAAAGCCTGCCTGGAACGCAGAATTAGCCAAAACCACCGGATCGCTTACTTCTGCTTTAATTATAATGATACATGTAATATTGGAGCACCTGTCTGCTGTTCTATGCACAGTTGTTTGTATGTAGCCTACAACCTTTTTCAATAAAGTTAATTGAAAGGAAAACAAAAAGAGAAGGAACTCCTCAACAACAACAACAACAGCCACTGATGCAGCGGCGATTCTACCCACGTTTTTTTCACACAACACAAAAAAATGTCTACTCTAAAACTAGAAAAAGCATTTCCAAGAATGGAAATGGTGTGACTGCTGATAGCAACTGAACGCTGTTGCAGAATTAGCAAATAGTGCAAGCAGTGATCACCATACAAATGTTTGACCAAAGTCGGAATCGAACCCACAACCTCATGGTCAATAGACTTCCACTCTGCCTCTAGCGCCAAGGCCGGCGCGCGTCGGTCTACGTAAAGGTACCATAAATGTCGGAAAATACATCACGGGACCGCGGTATCGAATCCCGTTTCGGGTCCCGCTTGCTCGCATTATTTGATGTAAAACTGCCTTAAATGTCGTAAAAATTACCATATTTGACTACTTTACATTAATATTGTCACACAAACAGCCCAATCCTTGTGAAAATGAACGATAATGTTGTTGTTTCAAGCAGTGATAAACAATGGTAATAAAAGTAATATGAATGTAAAATAGGCTACAGAAATTTTATTTCTGTATTTTACATTCATACCAACACACAAAGATGTGAGGAAATGTGAAACAGGCTTATAAAATCTATAGTCAATCTAAGGAATGTATGTGACAGTTGATGTTAGTGTATATGACATATACATATACATTAACACCCTCTACACAAAACCCTCACAGGTCAGAGGAGCAACCGCAGTAAAAGGCTCATCTCCCTGACCTGCAGAACTGAAAGATTTAAGAGATCATTTGTCCCTGCTGCAATCGTTTTATATAACACTTGTTAAAATGTTTTGTGTTCATCTTTTTTGTCATTGTTGTGTGAGCTACTGGACTAATTTGAATTTCCCTGCTAGGGATGAATAAAGTATTCTCTATTCTATGGTGATTATTGTTACAGTACATAGTGTAAGTTTGTGCAGGTATTAAAAGCTGTAGATTTTGATTTAAGTCAACTAACCAAATAATGATAATAATAATAGAAAGATGAAGAAATCAAGTCACAGAAATCGCTTTCATACTTTTTTTAATATAGCAAGAAGCACAACAACAACAATAACACAAGATAAATAATAATAATAGTAGGCTAAGATTAGCAACCTAAATAATAAGATGAAATATAAATAAATAAAATAGAAGTAATAATAATAGTAAGACAAGCAACCTAAATAACTATAAGATGAAATATAAATAAATTAAATATAAATAAATATAATAGTAAGACAAGCAACCTAAATATTACATTTTAAATATAAAAATAAGATACGTAACAAAGATAACAAGTGAGACGCATGGCAGGTTTAGAGGAGACAGGCCGGAGGAGACCCAGTCCTCCGACCTATGGCAGTGTCCTGAACTAAAGCAGTGATGGTCAGACCCAGTCCTGACCCACACTGCCATAGGTCAGAGGAGACCCAGTCCTCTGACCTATGGCAGTGTGGGTCAGGACTGGGCCTGAACTATAGCAGTGATGGTCAGAGGAGGCCCAGTCCTGAGCTATAGCAGTGTGGGTCAGACCTAGTCCTGACGTAAACATGGCAGTGTCCTGAACTAAAGCAGTGATGGTCAGAGGGCCCAGTCCTGAACTATAGCAGTGTGGGTCAGACCCAGTCCTGACCCACACTGCCATAGGTCAGAGGAGACCCAGTCCTCTGACCTATGGCAGTGTGGGTCAGGACTGGGCCTGAACTATAGCAGTGATGGTCAGAGGAGGCCCAGTCCTGAGCTATAGCAGTGTGGGTCAGACCTAGTCCTGACGTAAACATGGCAGTGTCCTGAACTAAAGCAGTGATGGTCAGAGGGCCCAGTCCTGAACTATAGCAGTGATGGTCAGACCCAGTCCTGACCCACACTGCCATAGGTCAGAGGAGACCAAGTCCTCTGACCTATGGCAGTGTGGGTCAGACCTAGTCCTGATCTACATATAGCTGTGATGGTCAGAGAAGCCCAGTCCTGAGCTATGGCAGTGATGGTCAGAGGAGACCCAGTCCTCCGACCTATGGCAGTGTGGGTCAGACCTAGTCCTGACGTATGGCAGTGTCCTGAACTAAAGCAGTGATGGTCAGAGGAGGCCCAGTCCTGAACTATAGCAGTGATGGTCAGACCCAGTCCTGACCCACACTGCCATAGGTCAGAGGAGACCCAGTCCTCTGACCTATGGCAGTGTGGGTCAGGACTGGGCCTGAACTATAGCAGTGATGGTCAGAGGAGGTCCAGTCCTCTGACCTATGGCTACGGGGGACAAGTGGAGGCAAGTCAAAGAAAAAAAAAAAAAAAGAGGGAAATGAGCAAAGATAGAATTAAGAACTATACATCAATTTAAAAACTACTCTCTTGAACAACTTGAACTGAATGAAAGTGCAATATAAACTCCCACTGCATGTTAACATCTGGTCAGGCAGTAAGATGGATACAGAATAGAAACAAAACATTTTAAGCTGGAGGGTCGTCATTTCTGGCCCTTTTTCTCCCATAACCCCGCTGCTCCAGCACAGCCCTCCATTCGCTGTATGTCTGAGTCTCAGACTTCTCACAGTACCAGTTTCCAAAGTACTGGAGATGTGATGGTGGCTTCCTCTCCTGACTGCACTTGCTGCAAAGGATGACGTCTGTCTTCTTTGTGTACTTTCTGGTCACAGTACCACTGTGCTCCCTTTCTTCTTTCCTCTTTCTGTACTGCTGAGTGGTGTACGGGACAGATTCCTGCATCTGAGTTGATGGTGATGGTGTAGTTGAAGGAAGAGATGAAGGAAGAGAAGTTGAAGGAAGAGAGAGGTTGAAGAACATTCCAGGTGCAGACTGCTGCCCTTGGAATGTGCAGGGTCCTGGCACTGGAGGAAGCTGCGCAGAAGGAAAAATGAAGGGGAGAGAGACAGGCGGTGCTGGTGCAACGGCTGAAGCTTGTGGACGTCCTCTAAGCTTCGCCTGCCCAGCAGTGTTTGGTGGCAGGATGAACAGGTGAGGCTCAGCTAAAGTGGCAGGATGCAGAGTTGCTACTTTTTGCATTGCTGCAGGAAGCTTTCCAGGTGCTTGCATGGGTGCTTGTGGAGCTTGGATACCCTGCTGCAAAATGCTTTGCTCCTGTGACCTGCCACGCCTGCTGAACCTGTGAAAACATAAAACCACCAATATTAACATGCTTTTAATAATACACAAGATACACAATAATATTCCAATTTGATAATACCCAAAACACAAGAGAATGAACATCAATTGCTATTTGATGACTAAGATATAACAGCATGACAAAGCTGTGATCACAGAACAACTCATCAGATTTTTATTATTGCTTTTGTAAAATGGCTGCTTCATTTAGATTTACATGTCATTTACTGAGCCAGCCATCATGTCATGAAAACTGATTGAATGCAAACTGATATGAAATGGAAAGGATATCGAGTATTCTAATGTACTCACCATTGTGTCACTGTTGCAGCATTGACTTCTGGGAGCTGGAGAGTGGTGTCAGTCATCACTTTCGCATTGGTGACGATGCATTCCCGGATGTGCTTGTACACATGCGCCACCATCGTAAAACGAGACATCCTCACTCCCTCACACCGCACAGCATTGGGGTACAGTGCACAAAGCCTTACAAAGATGGCCTCCACCACTCTGTTACAGTCAGGCCACTGTGCAGGACTGTGAGCCCCAATGAAACACCTGAAAATGACAGAATACATATATCATTATCAATAATATACAAGTGTGTAATCAACGTGTGATCCTTACTCTGTGGTGTTATTGTTCAATTATCCCTTTTTGTTTGTTCCGTTTTTTGTTTTTCACATTTAGTCTTCAATGTTTTGTTGTCTGTCTTCTTTTTTAATGAATGTTCCTATTTGTTTAAGTTGTTATTGTGCATCATATGTAATGGACCCCAAGAAGATAAGCTGATAAGATAAGCTTTGAAATATCATCTCTATCTTTAGTATAGTTAATCAGTGTCATTTTCTTTAAAGATGTTTAGACAATCAAGTCGCTGTGTTAACTTAATTTAACATACCTTTTGGTGCTCTCTACACCTGGTGCCACAATCTTTTTAGTGGCCCTGAATCGGCCCTGCTTTAGGGTGGCCTGGTGACGTGGATGGTAAACTGTCTTTTTTTTGTCATACTCCCCCAACGCCTGCCACAGGGTGATGACCTGGTCACTTTCTTGTCCTGTCAAGGCCAGACGGTGGTCTCTGAGGCCAACCAGAAACTCAGCTAAGTCCTGCACTGCTCCATAGCCCTCAATATTGTCTGGTCCAACCGAATCCTAAAATGAAAGATAGTTTTAGAACTTTTGATAGTAGCAATAATACTGTTAATCCCATGAAAGCACAGACTACAAAAATATAAATTTAAAAAAGGAACCTGGCCCTTACATCATGTGAAATGGACGCTTCTGCCATTAACTGGTCCACTGGGGAAAGAAGAAGGTAAATATTAAGTTGAAAGTTGTGTTATTATCTTTATGACGATTACATTTCCATGACAACAAATACCAAAACTATATTAATACTGTAGTAAAACTCACAGCTATGTGCTCCAGGAGGAAGTACGGTAGGGACCGCAGATGGTGATGTCACAGATGATGGAGGGACAAGCGCAGACGGTGATGTCACAGGTGATGGAGGGACAAGCGCAGACGGTGATGTCACAGGTGATGGAGGGACAAGCGCAGACGGTGATGTCACAGGCGATGGAGGGACGGCCACAGACTGTGATGGAGGAGGGACAATCACAGACCGTGATGGAGGCACGACCACAGGCGATGGAGGAGGGACGACCACAGGCGATGGAGGAGGGACGACCACAGGCGATGGAGGAGGGACGACCACCACAGGCGATGGAGGAGGGACGACCACAGGCGATGGAGGAGGGACGACCACCACAGGCGATGGAGGAGGGACGACCACAGGCGATGGAGGAGGGACGACCACCACAGGCGATGGAGGAGGGACGACCACAGGCGATGGAGGAGGGACGACCACAGACCGTGATGTCACAGGCGATGGAGGAGGGACGACCACAGACCGTGATGTCACAGGTGATGGAGGAACCACAGATGCTGCAGATTGTGTGGACACAGGAGGTGCTCTTTCTGTGGCAAAGGTCGGGACAGTGATGTCTTGAAAGTCCTCAACCTCCCCACATCCTTCATCCACCTCCACAGCAACATCTGATGTCTCAGACTCCTCTATCGCGGACTTGTAGTCCTGCAGCACTTTCCCTGTTTGGTGGTACAGGTACTCGATGCCCAACAGCTCACCTTTAAAATATAAAAACCATTGATAAACAATTAGACAACATATCAGGACAATATATAGTAAGTGAGTGTTAGAATGTGTTATGTCCTGTTGTTTTTTCTGTGGACTCTAACTTAAATAATTACAAAATCCTACTGTTATGTTCTAAGTTGTGTAGTTGTATTGCCTTCTCCCCCTAGTGGCGTTTAAGAGTAGCTAAAGTAGCAGTGAGCCACAACTGCAGCTATTTAGCTTGCATTGTGTTCTTTGTGAATATATTATGATAATTTGGTAACAATTTAATAATTAGCAATTATCTCTTGTCATTTCAGTTTTACAATAAATGTTCATGAGAATGAAGACGTCATTAAAGCTCATTCAACTCTGGACAATGTTTGCCATCTGTCAATTTGTGGACGCACACACTGAGGACAGAATAGAATGATTTTTATAAACTTGAATGAAAATGTCAAAAAAATAATATAATAGTCACCTACCAGTGTATTTTCTCGGCCCCACGTAACAGATCATCTTCTCGCCCATAACCTCCTCTGCCAGGGTGTTGACAGCATGGCGGAGAAGATGACTGTACGATTGTGGCTGTTGGACATCGCTGGTTGCTGCAGCAGCCCGGTCATTGTTCCACCTTGCGAGCCCATCCAGAAGGTACGCCTGGAAGAAGGTGTCACTTGCCAGGGTACCTGTAAGGAAAATTAAAATGGGGAGGGGGGGACAATTATTAATTGTTGTTACAATTAAATTATTAATTAAAAATAATCATAGTTCACTATTTTAATGAAGTTAGTAGAAAAAAGATTTGTATATTTACCTGGGATGAACCGGTTCATGTGTAGATGGAAGGACTCCAGCGACGTCGACCCTCTTGCACAGCGGTACGTCGGCAGACGGTGCCCTCCTTTCACAAGAGTGCCCGTCTGCGTGTACAGCTGTACACCTGGAGGATCCTGGATGCAGGCAACGTGCTTCCGCTGTGACTTGAGGATCTCTCTCATCCGGGCCGAGTTGGTCAGAGGGACCCCCAGCGTATCACGGCCTGCATCACCATCAAAGGCCTGGATGAGCTCCTCGATCAGAGCCAGTGTCTCCTGGGCCCCACGGGTGGTCCTTCTGCAATGCAGAGCGAGCTCGCTGCGGCTGATGGAGCGCATGACATCAGCCTCAGACGGATGTTTGCGCTCAGCTTCCAGCTCTGCATGCTTGGCCTCCTTCAGCGCCGTCAGGTCGTCCTGGTCCCACATGAAGATCGAGTGGCTGAGGCGACTCATAAAGGTGGCATAGAGTTGGTGGGAGTCGGTGGTGCAGCCCACAGCAAACCTTCGCATGAAGTGCCATATGTCCAACCGAATGGCCATCTCTCCCCACTCTTCAAACATTCTCCTCAGGAGAGTGTTCCCACAGCAGTCGCGGTCGACATACAGCACCTCAGGAGGAGCCACCCCAGCCACTCTGTATCTTCCGATGAGGCCTTCGATCATCGGCCCAAGACCGAAACCCTCACTGGCAGTGAGCACGGACACGATGACCTGTCCGTACTCGTTCCCCACATTTGTTGCCCAGGTAGCCGTCCCGTAGCTGTGTCCTGCGAGCTTTCGGGCGATCTTCTTGGTCGAATCCATTTTCAGGATCCGGCCGTACAGAGATGTGATGCTGGCCTTGATCTCCTCAAGCCTCTGCAGGACATCCTGGGCATACACCTGCATCAGCCACCGGTGTTTTGGGACGACTGGCATTGCAGGTACTGGCTCAAATGTGAGGGGCAGGATCAGGCCTGACCTGACAGCGCTGGCAATCCCCTTGCAGTCAGTGAGGTACTGGACAGTCTTATGCAACCAGACCTCAGTGTGACGCTCCAGCAGCTTCTTCTGGATCTGGCTGCTGCTGTTTCCCAGGCCTCGCTGACGCATTAAACTTGCCACCTCGGTGTCACAGGCAAGTTTAGATGTAAGGATACAAGGGAACTGCACCCTGTGGCCGACATCAAGCTGGGAGACGACGGCATGGCTCCAGCTGATGACCTTCCTCTTGCAGTTGCGGCAGGCGAGGTACTTTGAAGCGACAAAGTATGTCTTCCCCACACCCACCACTTGCCTGACCTTCTGGTGAAGGCCAGCTGAGGACAGCTGTACTTTGTCGCAGCCCTCGTGCGGACAGGTGAGTTTCACCTGCCACAACTTCCTTGGCATCCACAGCAGCAGAGGGTGGCCGAAGTAGTTCTCCAGGGTAGGGGTCCGACAGATCTTCAGCGGCACTGGTGGTGGATGCCACCAAAGTCTGTCCACTCTGCTGAAGTCAAGCTCAGGGTGGCCCTGGGCTGACCACCTGAACAGAGCCTTGGCAATCCACCTCTGGTCCACCTCTGGCAAGATTTTTATCCAGCCGGCTGGAAGACAGACTCGTTGAGCTGGAGAAAAAAAAACAAGGAAATAAACACATTAATAAACAAATGCAAATTCACTTTACTCGACTCAGTTTTTCTTCATCATTCATTTAACTGACTGGCAGCACAGGGAAACACAGGAACATGGGAGCAAATAACACAGACAAAGGGAGACACTGAGCTAAATACACAAGGGAGACACAGGTGGTGCAGTCAGCACAGGTGAGACACATTAGGCAATCAAGGGCAGGGGGCACACAGGAAGACAGGACAAGGACTTCAAAATAAAACAGGAACTAAACTAGGTCAAAGACACACACAAGAAAACAAGACAGGAATTCCAAAGTAAAGGGGGGGGGCACACAAAGGACATGACAAAATTAAACTTACGTATCAGATGTTCATCCTCTAAACGAGTGGCCACTGCCAGCAGTGTGCTGTCATCCACCTCAGAGGACAGGGGGGCGTGACCGAGGGCGGCTGGAGGTCCAGAGGCTGCTGTGGACAACAGGGGGGCGTGACCGAGGGCGGCTGGAGGTCCAGAGGCTGCTGTGGACAACAGGGGGGCGTGACCGAGGGCGGCTGGAGGTCCAAAGGCTGCTGTGGACAACAGGGGGGCGTGACCGAGGGCGGCTGGAGGTCCAGAGGCTGCTGTGGACGGCAGGGGAGCGTGACCGAGGGCGGCTGGTGCTGCAGACGTGGTGCCGTGACCGAGGCCGAGGGTGGGAGCGCGGCCCAGTGAAGCCGAAGGCCCAGCAGACGTGGTGTCGTAGCCGAGGGTGGGAGCGCGGCCCAGTGAAGCCGAAGGCCCAGCAGACGTGGTGTCGTAGCCGAGGGTGGGAGCACGGCCCAGTGAAGCCGAAGGCCCAGCAGACGTGGTGTCGTAGCCGAGGGTGGGAGCACGGCCCAGTGAAGCCGAAGGCCCAGCAGACAGAGAGGCGTGGCCGAGGGTGGGAGCTCTTAGCCGTCCTTTTTTCAAAGCTAAAAACAAAACAGAAAGTAGGACAAACATAGACACTATGAGTTTTGAACAGCAATAAATACAAAAAAAAATACTAGACATAAAAAATGTGTTATACAAGTAAATGTTTGCTTACAAGGTTTGGCTTTGAGGGGGGAAGTCAGCCTTTGCACAGCCTTGGCCAGGTTCTGCTCCGGTATCCTCCTGGCCAAGAGTGAGCAGAGGGAAGAGGAGGAAGTGTGGTGGGAGGTGGGAGCTGTGTGCTGGGCAGCGGCGGCAGCAGGGTCCTGGGTGGGGGCTGCGTGCTGGGCTGTGTGCTGGGCAGCGGCAGCAGCAGGGTCCTGGGTGGGTTGGGATGGTTTTTTTGTAACATATTGCTCTTCCTTCATGGCAACGGCAATTCTGCCAGAAGGAAAGAGCTCCATGTACTCTTTAAAAGATATTTTACTGTGGGCATGATCAATGGAGTCTTTGCTCCCTCCAGTGGGGTCCCTGTTCATGGCTGCCACTAGATAGGCAGCATATCCCAGGGCATTTTCCAGAACCCACTTGAATGATTGCCCCCGAAACACACCAAACTGAATCTCAAAGAGACCCAGCAGGTGTGCTCGGTTTGTTGTATCTCCATTGAGCTTCATCAAGGCATTTTTGGCCTTGACGAGTACGCTCTCTGGAGACAGAGGCTTGACCCAGGGCTTCCCTTTATTAGCCTCCTTCACAGCACAGGCCTCAACAGTGTCAGTGAGGTTGAGGCTGCCGTCTGCCCGCCTCCTGAAGCGAGGTTCCATCTAAATAAAAAAATTAAAATATAAAGAAAACAGAAACAGGTGTTTATATCACAGTTATGAAAGAAGAGATGAACAAAACATTTGATAACACACACACACACACAGCTGTGCATATTATATTGCTATCAGTTATATAATCACCTTGAGTTATACTAGCCTATGTTCTGTCTATGTATATTTTTTCCAACATCACAGAATCACTCAGAAATGTTTTATTCATTCATTTACATGTAAATATCACCACAATAAAACAGAATAGAGAAGCCCTCGTCACGCCCCCCCCCCACACACACACACACACGCCCCGCGTCGGAATTTGTACTGTACTGTAACTGCAATGTGCAGTGACATTCCTGGAGATCTGTTTGTAACCTAATGTTCATTCATTTAATTATTTAGCTCGCTAATGTCCTCAACTGGCAGGTTAACGTTACTTTTTTCCGATATTAACGTTACATTTAATGTACATAAACGTAATATCAGTATGAAAATTAAAAATCACCGACAGCCTACTCCTCACGCCCGCGCGACGTCGGACCCTGTGGGCCTGCTACTGTACTGTACAGTGACATTACTGGAAATCTGTTTGTAACTGAATGTTCATTCATTTAATTATTTAGCTCGCTAATGTCCTCAACAGGCAGGTTAATGTTATTTTTTTCCAGATATTAACGTTACATTTAATGTACACAAAGGTAATATGAGTAGGAAGAGTAAAAATCACTACTGGAAAAGCAAACTGTAACCGTTAACGCAATGGCGACACGACAGGTAACAGTAAACTGCCGTTATTAGCCGGTCGTTAACATTACCGAGCCACAGGTTATTCATCACAAAACAACATTATAAATACATATACGTCTGCCAATTAATTTTACTGACAATATAATTTACTTACTTTCACAATGTAGTAGCAGGTTCGTTGTCGGCTCTGACGGACTTTTTTTTTCCTTTTTTTTCTCCTCTTCTCCTGGTAACCAGAGGCTTGACGCTGATTGGTCAATTCTTGGTAGAGCCCGCCTCCCATTCTTGGTAGCGATACGAGCGGTGATTGGCCACGACCTTAAAATTCTTGGTAGCGATACGAGCGGTGATTGGCCACGACCGAAAATTCTTGGTAGATTCTTGGTAGCATACGGCAACGTGATTGGCTGTCACAGCTCGACTCACAGGCGGCAGGGAGGGCCACGGTGCACACACAGTTGCAGAGACCGTTGTCTGTTAATGATCTGCACACTGTCAACATCAAGAAAGCTTGAGAGTCAAGCTTGAATGACTTAGAATGAAAATTTCTGTGAATTTCAGGCTGAGAGCAGCAGTTTCAACATGAAGCAAGTTATCAGAAGTCAACAGAGGACAACTGGGAAAATAATTCACTATAATTGTTGTTGAGGCAAGATTTGAACCAGCAACCTTCAGGTCTTCAGACCAGCAAGCTAACCACTAGGCTACAGACAGAGACAGTATGTGAGGGGTAAAGAAAACCTTTGATAAGAGGATCACTGGCTTCTGCTTAAAAAAAAAAGTAAGGAATCGAACCCATGACCTCATGATCAATAAACCTTTACTCTGCCACTTCGCCACAGAGAGCACAGACATAAGCATGTTGCCATTGTAATGTGATGATGTGCTGCAAACGGTGGCAGAAGCAATTAATGCATCTCTTAACGAACACCTGTAACCAATTGAGGGTGGGGGAGGGGAGCAGAATTCAACATCACATAACAAGATTGCTCAGCCTGGATTCGAACTAGTGACCTTGGGGTTGGCAAGCGGCCACTTTACCAACTGGACTACAGACAGAGATGTGGAGAACTCTCAGCATTGGGCTGAATGAGAGCAGAGAGCTCCCTGGCTGCATTTAAAAATATTTAAAATTATTATCTAAGTCTCTTTGCATCTTTGACCAGAATTTTAGCCAGAAGACAAGCGTGGCTACAAAACTGGAGAAAATAATTTGTCTAGAGTTTAATTTGCAGAAAAAGTTAAATATTTTAAAAAGTATAAATAGTTAAAAAGAGAAAAGTAATGCCGATAAAGTTCAAAAAAAGCTGCACGTTTTGATATATGAATTGTTGAAATAGCACAACACCTAACACACTAACCATATGGCCACAGAGAACCTGAGTTACAATGAGCTTTATACTATGAGGAATCAAAGACTGTCCAATGACAGCTGAATAATTGGAATCAAAAGTCAAGCAATGATGTGTAATGACTGAGGCAGGAATCGAACCCATGACCATATGATCACTAAGCCTTTACTCTGCCACTCGGCTACAGAGAGCACACTGCTTTCAAGACTGTTGTCTTTCATTGTAATGTGATGATGTGCTGCAAACTGGTACGAGTAATCAAGGAGATAACAAACACCTGTAACCAATTGAAGGCGGGGGAGGAGAGCAGAATTCAACATAACATAACAAGAGTTCTTCCCTTGGATTCGAACCAGTGACCTTAAGGTTGGCAAGTAGCCACCCTAACCCCTACACTACAGTGGAGTTATGGAGAAGAGAGGTTGAGACTTTGATGAATGTGACATTTTTCAATGATGCTTAAAATAAAGAGAAATTAGTATAAATTAGCCACACCAAGTAAGAAGAGGACTTTTTTGTGACCTGTGACTATTTTTTGGTGAATTAAAATGAATTAAAAAGCACTTAACGGCAAGTTACAAAGTTGAGCTCCTTCTCCTGCTGTTGTGAAAAAAATGCATTGGGCTGAATGAGAGCAGAGAGCTCCCTGGCTGCATTTAAAAAATATTTTAAATTATTATCTAAGTCTCTTTGCATTTTTGACCAGAATTTTAGCCAGAAGACAAGTGTGGCTACAAAACTGGAGAAAATAATTTGTCTAGAGTTTAATTTGTGGCCATGCTGACAGTTTAGCCAGAAAAACTCTAGAATGTTTTTTTTGCCTCTATCCACTCTGGCACCACTCTAGCTCTGCTCGTTAGACGCAATACACACACATTATAAAGCTGAAAAAAATCAGAAAAAGTTAAATATTTTAAAAAGTATAAATAGTTAAAAAGAGAAAAGTAATGCCGATAAAGTTCAAAAAAAGCTGCACGTTTTGATATATGAATTGTTGAAATAGCACAAAGTATGAAGGACTAGAAGAAGACCGTAAAAAGGCGGAAGAAAATGGCCAAACAGAAGAACAATAGTGTCACACTAATAATATTGGTTAATCATTCTGACATTTGTGAGAGAAGATAAAGATATATAGCAAACAAAAAAAACATTGCCTACATTAGTAATTAGTGTGACTGCTGAAAGCAGCTGAAAGCAGTCACACTATTGTTCTTCTGTTCGGCCATTTTCTTCCGCCTTTTTACGGTCTTCTTCTAGTCCTTCATACTTTGTGCTATTTCAACAATTCATATATCAAAACGTGCAGCTTTTTTTGAACTTTATCGGCATTACTTTTCTCTTTTTAACTATTTATACTTTTTCAAATATTTAACTTTTTCTGATTTTTTTCAGCGTTATAATGTGTGTGTGTTGCGTCTAACGAGCAGAGCTAGAGTGGTGCTAGAGTGGAGAGAGGCAAAAAAACATTCTAGAGTTTTTCTGGCTAAACTGTCAGCATGGCCACAAATTAAACTCTAGACAAATTATTTTCTCCAGTTTTGTAGCCACACTTGTCTTCTGGCTAAAATTCTGGTCAAAAATGCAAAGAGACTTAGATAATAATTTAAAATATTTTTTAAATGCAGCCAGGGAGCTCTCTGCTCTCATTCAGCCCAATGCATTTTTTTCACAGCAGCAGGAGAAGGAGCTCAACTTTGTAACTTGCTGTTAAGTGCTTTTTAAATCATTTTAATTCACCAAAAAAATAGTCACAGGTCACAAAAAAGTCCTCTTCTTTCTTGGTGTGGCTAATTTCTGCACTTTCCTTACCTTTTTTTTTAAGCAGGAGCCAGTGATCCTCTTATTAAAGGTTTTCTTTGCCCCTCACATACTGTCTCTGCCTGTAGCCTAGTGGTTAGTTTGCTGAGCTGGAGACCTGAAGGTTACTGGTTCAAATCTTGCCTCAATAACAATTATAGTGAATTATTTTCCCAGTCGTCCTCTGTTGACTTCTGATAACTTGCTTCATGTTGAAACTGCTGCTCTCAGCCTGAAATTCACAGAAATTTTCATTCTAAGTCATTCAAGCTTGACTCTCAAGCTTTCTTGGTGTTGACACAGTGTGTTTCCAACAGGTGCAGCTTTGGGCTCGTTAACTTCAGAGTGAGACAGAGTGCAGCTCATCAACAGACAACAGTCTCTGTAACTGTGTGTACACTGTGGCCTAGAGGCAAAGTCAAAGTCTTCTGACCATGAGATTGTGGGTTTGATTCCTACCTTGGTCAACCATTTGTATGGTCATCACTGCTTGCACTATTTTCACAAAAGAGTCCTCTACTTACTTGTTGTGGCTAATTTCTGCACTTTCCTTACTTTTTTTTTTAAGCAGAAGCCAGTGATCCTCTTATCAAAGGTTTTCTTTGCCCCTCACATACTGTCTCTGTCTGTAGCCTAGTGGTTAGGTTGCTGGTTCAAATCTTGCCTCAACAACAATTATAGTGAATTATTTTCCCAGTTGTCCTCTGTTGACTTCTGATAACTTGCTTCATGTTGAAACTGCTGCTCTCAGCCTGAAATTCACAGAAATTTTCATTCTAAGTCATTCAAGCTTGACTCTCAAGCTTTCTTGATGTTGACAGTGTTTCCAACAGGTGCAGCTTTGGGCTCGTTAACTTCAGAGTGAGACAGAGTGCAGATCATTAACAGACAATAGTTTCTTTAACTATGTGTGCACTGTGGCCTAGAGGCAGAGTGGAAGTCTACTGACCATGAGGTTGTGGGTTTGATTCCGACCTTGGTCAAACATTTGTATGGTGATCACTGCTTGCACTATTTGCTAATTCTGCAACAGCGTTCAGCTGCTTTCAGCATTCACACCATTTCCATTCTTGGAAATGCTTTTTCTAGTTTGATACAACATTCAGAACTAGTTAATATTATCCGTGACTTTAGCTTCACACAAAAACAAGACAGAGTTCATAACGTTGAGGAGAGCGGGGTTAGTTACTGTAAAACACAGACATTTCAAGAGGTTACACAGGGTTTCCTCTCTAAATGCTTCTGGCCAGTTACTCACACAACTACCAGACGGTCGACGGCCAGTTTCCATCAGTATTTTAGACGCAGTTCAGTCAATGTGATACTCGGGTATAGGCTACTCAGTATAGCCACTGAAAATGCATAAATACTTCAGTATACCCAGTACAACAAAACTACCTAACTAAAGTAAATGTCAATGGTTCTCAAAGTGGGAGGGTTGACAGGGTTCAAGGGGGTCCACGACTTTTTCTGGACATCTTACCACTTTTTCGTGGATTTTTTTTGAGAAATGTTACCCGTTTCTTCTAAAATTTTTAAAACTTTTAATTTAATTTTTTATTTTTTTAGAAATTTTACCACTTTTTCCTGGATTTTTTTGGAGAAATGTTACCCGTTTCTTCTAAGATTTTTAAAACTTTAAATTTTATTTTTTATTTTTTTAGAAATTTTACCACTTTTTCTGAAAATTTTTACCAGGTATTTACAGTAAAAAAAAAAAAAAAAAAAAAAAGCAAAATTTTTCCTAGAATTTTTTTTGAGAAATGTTACCCGTTTCTTTTAAAATTTTTAAAATTTTTATTTATTTATTTATTTATTTTTTTAGAAATTTTACCACTTTTTCTGATTTTTTTTTACCAGATTTTTCTAAAAAAATTTAAAAAATTGCAAAATTTTACCACTCTTTTCTAAAATGTTTACAATTTTTGGTATATTTTTTTGTGAGAATCTTAACCATTTTTTTCTAGAAATGTTTCAACTTTTTTTTGAGAAATTGTAACACTTTTTTCCAGAAATTTCTCTATAATCTTTCAAAAATGTAGCTACGCCTAATTTACAGTAAACGTACATTGATTGTTTGTGTATTTCTGGTGTTTGCTTCAAAATTTTCCATTGTATATTGCTAAACTGTCTGTGTTAACCTCCGGTGGCCTTGCATACCACGTGATTGCTACTATATTTTATCTGGTCCTATGCCTGTGCAATCCAAATGTGTTTTTATTGATGTATAATGTTTGTGTTGATTGAATGTTTGTTTTTCTATACTGTGAAACACTCTGTGTATGTTGCATAACAGAATTCAACTTCTCAATGAAGACAGACAGGCAGATAGTTCCATTGCTTTTGGGTTTTTTTTACTTGCTTTTCACACACAAAGACAAACATGAATGACAAACATTTGTAAACTTAGCCACGCCCCCAGCAGGCAATCAGCCCATTGATACGCATACTACGATGGGTAGTAGTAGGAGGCTGAATGAGAGGCTCTAACTTCCTCTATCATCAAGCCCCAGCCATTCTGTTTATTAACAGCCGAGAAATCATCTTTCTGAGGATGATTGTAACCTGAGGAAATTTCACCATTTTTTTTTGCCAATACCAAGGATCACTGTGAATGTTTCCCCATCTTTCTTCTGGTACCAGAACACATAAAAGCCGCCACACTGGTCAGTTCCTTCACAGCTGAAGGAGACTGATCCACCAACTCTCCTAGTCAATGATAACTGGTCCTGAACCAGCTCTGCTGCCATGGCGACCAGTGCTGCAGAGACACGGACAGGTAGATGAAGGTCAGAGTGACAGTAGGGTTGACAGGTAGAGCGTGTTGGCTCCTGATTGGCTGGAAACACTCACCTGAACACAGCCAGCACAGAGCAGCAGCTGGCAAGGCAAGGCAAGGCAATTTTATTTGTATAGCCCGTTTTTACAAACAGTTTGTCTCAAAGGGCTTTACATGGCATCGTAACAACATCCTCTGTCCTTAGACCCTCACATCGACTGAGGAAAAACTCCATGGAAACCCTTTTAACAGGGAAAAGTCGGAGAAACCTCAGGGTGAGCAACAGGGGAGGGATCCCTCACCCAGGACGGACAGACGTGCAATAGATGTTGTTACAGACAAGAAAACAGTTTACGGTTTGTCACAGAATGTGCGAAATATGGAAATGTTAGCAGGAGTTGATGAAGGCAGTCTCTGGTGAGGGGAGGGGGCGGGGGGGGGGGCAGGGAGAGCTGGCCAGCTCGATGGGAGGGCTGGGTGGCAGATTGGTCCATGGGAAGGAAGGGGAGGCCGGTCTAACAGCAGGGGAAGGGGAGGGAGGGGGGGGAGCTGGGAGGGAGGAAGAGCATGTTGTGCAGTGGTGTTTCCTCTGGAGAAGCTGAGGAGAAGTGGAGCTCTGATGCTGCTGAGGCCCAACAAGGACCAGCTGTGAGCTCAGACGAGGCCACGTGGTTTCTGACATAGATATATATAAGAACTAGATGACTCACCCGCAGCTGTTTCCCAATGACAAAGCGTAGCCAGTACGGCGGCCATCTTGGTAAGGGCAACTCTCTCCCTCAGAGCATTAAGCCTATGGTGCATGTTCTGCTATAATGACCATAACTTGCTCAGTTTTTGTCCGATTTCAAAACGGTTTGATTTTTATGAACATTTATGCAGTTATGATGCAGCATATTTAGAATCACGGATAATTTTAATAATGTATTTTTTTTGTAAAAGTAACATTACAGTGACATTATGCAAATAGTTAAAGTAATAGCTACATACTGATTTATTTTTCACAGAGTTATGAATCGTTTTTTTTAGTGCAGATGACTGGATCACCTATCTACTGCACTGTAACTGCAGCCAGAGTCAGAGACAGTTGCCCGTCCTCATATGGCCGACTGTGAGCTACGCCTGCGTGTAGTCCGATCTACCCCCTTGGTTTCTGACGGCTCCTCAAACTCCCATCAGCCCCTGCTGCTCACACTCATTTGTCTTATTACCTACACCTGTGACTGCAGTGAAAAGGGTTAGACTGGCTGTTGTTTCTGACTGGATGCATATGCATTTAGTTTCTGCTTATTTTGTTGGAGTTTGTTGAAACTGTATATGCAGAGTCCAATCCTAATATTTTGGTGAAGGTAAAATATCGATTTTTTCTTCTACTGATACACAAAATGAGTAAATTAATTAAAAAATGTAGAAGTGAATTTCTTTCTTCTGCTTCGTTGATTTGAAAAACAAGTTCATGTGTTTATTTAAACCCAAATAAAAAAGTAAGTCAGAGAAGCCTGACACTTATTTAGGATTATATTGAATGTTATTTTAATGGCTGTTGTTTTATGTATATTATAAATCTTTGCATGAAACAACCAGAGGAATGGCAGGACATGGAGTCTCTCCCATCTGAAACAGACAGGCCTCCACTACTTTGTGTATTGTAATGGAACGACTTTAAACATTAGTATCAGACTATTATAACACTGAGTAATAATCTCTTTGTGGCTTTCTGTTCTGCTGTTGGTGCTTTAATACAAAATGCAGATGAAGACTGCCGCCCTGTGGTTAGTTAGAGGAAGCGCAAGGACAAGGATTATTATTATCAGGTTACGTTCACTTACTTTGTATTTTCAAATACAGGTCAAATGTGTCAAATGTGCTGTAATGGAAACTTTACCATCCCCAATATCACCCCAGTTGTTTTTGAGGAAAATGCAAAGCTCGGGTTGTGCTGAAAAGAGACTAGTCTTTAATTTTGATCTTGGTATATCTAGCAACAGTTCTCTGGATGAACATAGAGCTCTGCCTGGATTTCGGACCTGTAAGTTCCACAAGATATAGGGGAGCCAGCCTAGTTAAAATCTTAAAATAAGTAATAACATTTTAAAATAAATTCTAAAACGGATGGGAAGCCAGTGGAGGGAGGCAGAACAGGGGGGATGTGTTCACGTTTTTTGGTGCCAGTCAGAAGGCGAGCAGCAGCATTCTGCACCAGCTGCGGAGTAAGCTAATGGTCTAGACCTTGTCAGGTTGAAAAAACAGGAAAACCGACATGCGTGTTTGTTTATTCCAAGAGAGGACAAACAATGACGTTCCGGTTAACTATTTATTAAATTGGATCATCAAAGGAAACAGATACAAGAAACTCTCCTGTTCAAGAAATCGCAGTCTGCAAGCAGTTAGCTGCAACCACCATCCCAAGAGAGCCAGAATTCTCTGTCATCTGCCTAAGACAAAAACATTACATTCATTACATTCAGGTGGGGAATGGCGGGGCCCTGTCACACAACACAGCACGACTGACTTAATCCTCGTTTACCACACCATTTATAATTATACACATTGGACTTTGACATATGTATTACATTAATCACATCCTGCTCTCTGCTCCATGATCCTGTTACTCTCTTTGCCCTCCACCTTTTGCACCGTTAATCTTTTTCTGGCCCTCCGAGGTGTTTTTGTGGGGGTTTCTTCTGGATCATAGATCCTTTTTCTGATGCTCCTTTTTCTTTTACTACTCGTGCCACCTCATCAGCACACCATGACCCAGGCTTTTGTGCAAAACTAAGACCCTAATGGTTCTTCTATCCATAAATTGTGACACAAGCGCTTCTGTGACAACTGGCTCCACATGGAACTGAAAGTTCCTGCGTTCCGCTCTCCACTTTCACAAACCAACTCATTCTGGGGCTGCCTGTGACCTGTGGGGATTTTGGCGCAGTCTTAAAAGTTCACTGAGAGGCAACAGATGCATCTAGATCTATGCATATAGTTTCTATGGTGGATATTCATGAAGAGAAACAGGAGTTCAAATAAAGGGCAAACATTAAGAAAGATTAAAACAATAGGCAAGGCAAGGCAAGGCAATATTAAGAGTAAATGTTAAATGATTATATACTAAATGCAAACACACTTTGATTAAGGAAAAGTAGTATAGGATCTACACATTTTGTATTTTCTTCTTCCAACATATAAGCCATTACACACAGACAATTTTACACTACATTGTTACTGAACAATCAATAAAAGACTTGACTAAATCTGTTTCATATATTGTCTTAACATGACTTGGATCTTTTCCTTTGAATATCAGAGAAGTTCAGACAAACAAAAAATAACGTTCATGCTGATAGGTAGATATAATGGCAGATTATTAAAAATGAGACATGAACAGAACACAGCTGAAAACTTCAAATACTAACATGATTAAACTTGACATTTAAAGACTTGAAAAAAACAACAACACAAACCTACTGAGAGATTTTCAGATGTACGTTTTAGGAGAGATTCCAAACTTCTATGTTTCTTTGGTGATCATCATCGTATTAGGTCTTAGCATGAATAATGAAATCAGACTGTCAGATGTTGTGATTTATTTATGACTATGAATGTTGTGATTTATTGGTTTATTTATGACTCCCAAACCATTTTTCAAAGATGAACTGTGAGTGTAAATGTAATTTCATGTTTTTTGACCCACAATTGTCGCCCAGCTTGCACATTTCATCAAGACTTTGAATCGCTTCAGCTTTACGGTATTCCCACCCTCTAGGAATTTCTCCTCTGCCCTGGAACTTTAATTGATAGTGTTCCTCCAGATTTGTTTTAAATCGAGACACAAACCATTTCCAGTATGCCAGTTTAGACTCATCAGGGGTAATGCTCCAGTTAGCAAACCTTGGTCCAGCAGTTCGGTACTGTTTATAGGGAACGACCTCATCTGAATCATGTCGAGGGTGAAATTTTTGATCACTTGCAACATTTGTTGTGCAGAATTCAATGGCCAGTTCCACAGTGTTTCTATAATGCCATCCATTGACTGCTTCGGATCGATGAAAAATGACACTGTGGTCAGAACCACTGTGGTCTTCCAAAGTGTTGGTGCAAACAGCTCCACAGAATGGGCATGTTTCCCAGCAGCACTTGCACAGCTGATCAATCAGGATTTGATCAGGCTTCTGTCTCGATGTCATAATCATATCCAATGAGAGGTTTTTCATCTCCTCCATGATGGGTTGAAGACCTTTTTCTATCTCTCCTTTCAGAAAGTCAAAATTGTTTATGTCTTTGAAGTTTTCAGAACATATTACTTCAAATGTGAGCTCATCTTTTAATGAACTGAAAAATTCTTCCAGCCACATGTCTGTGTCTCCTTTCTGAGTTGTGACTTTCTCTGTTGCAGTAAATAAAGCCTGGTTCACAAGATTTTTCAGGTCATCAACATTTTTCCCAAGTATATGTTGTGCTTTATCCCTGTGTGATGAGAAGATGTATTTCTCTACCTCCTCATTAATAAACCTCTCTACTTGTTTCCTTGGCTGTCGGATGTACTTGATGAAATCATCAAAGTTCTCTTTCTCTGCCAGTGACGTCAACACATGTTTCTCCAGGTTCAGTCTGTTTCCATTGAATGCTGGGAAACTGCACCTCATCTCTCCAGCGAGATCAATAGCAGTCTTGTTCCAGACCGCCTCAGCAGTGGAATCCTTCAGTTTGTCACAGATCAGTTCTGCAAGTACAACAGCAGAGGAGCTTTCTTTACAGTAGCTTCTGAATATTTTGTAGTATTGATCCCTGTTGCTTTCTAAATACATGAATGCATCATTCTTCTTCTTGAATTTGTTGTGGGACTCTGAAAGCCAACACCCTGCTCTGTCAAACACATACAGTGAGAGATCAACTGTGAACTTCTTCTTCAGAGCATATTTCCTCTCTGATTCAAATTCTGTCACTTTGTCTTTAACATGTTTGGCCACTTCTCGCAAATAAGTTGAACTGTAGCCACTTGTAGCTACAGGTTTGTTCTGGATTGTTTCAAGTGACTGTTTTTCAACCTCGTCAATCAGGGATCTGATCAGTTGTTTGTCTTCAAACTGTAAAGAGCCTTTGAAGAAGCTGACTACTACTTGCAACACCTTCTGGACCACATACTGAGAGTAATCACCAGCCACTGATATGTTTTTGTATTTGCCACTGTTTCTGCATTCATCTATTAGTTTCCATTCAAATCCAAGCTCATGGAGGATATTTGCCTGATCTTCCTCCAAGTTGATGTCTTCAATAGGTTTTATACCTTCAGTTAGTTCTTTCACCAAGCCGCTCCAAAGAGAGTCAAACTGCTGTTTCAGTTTCTCTTCATCTTTTGCCTTGTCTTTCAACTTCTGAGCGAGCTCTTTGCTTTTCTGGAGCAGCTTCTTCTCAAACTCTGTCTTCTGACCATCAAGCTTTTTACGAGCCTTTTTCTGCTGGATAACTTCATCCAGTTTTCTTTTCACTCCTCCCACCAGTTCATCATGCAACTCCTTGATCTTGGTTTCAAATCGGCCTCGCCACTGAACCAACATTTCTTTGTCTCTGTCGTCAACAAAGTACCTTTTCATGTCTTCCGTGGTCTCTTCATATGTTTTGCTCATTTGTTTAGCCAGATCACTGAGCTCAATCTTATCAAGTTTTCCATTTTCAATCCTGTTATACATCTGGTTTTCAATTGTCAACATGTTGCTCCTCAGGGCCCAGGTCCAGTCCCCGTACTGGACCTCAAGTTTTCTGTACACTGCAATTTCAAGGGTGTTTTTGAAGCTGAAGACAAAGTTTTCACTCATTAGGGCGTTCCACAGGTCCTGAACTTTGCTTTTGAACTGTGACAGAGTAAACACAGTAGACTGTGAAGCTTTAGAGACAATTAAGTTCTTCAGGTCTTGGATGCTCTCACTATAACCTGGATTTGGAGGAGCCATAGGTGGACTTCCCTCCCATAGCTGGGCAAAGTATTTCACATCTTTTTGCACATCAAATGCAATGATGTCACTGAAACACTTGACATCACAGACCTCCTCTTTGGCAGCTAGTTGGGCCATCTGGTCCAGTTTCTCTTGTAGGCATCTCTTTCCATCCATGTTCTTCTCTGCAGCTGAAATATCTGTAACATTCTGGTGAACAAACACACAACTTGGAGAAAGTTTAACTCTCTTCATCCTCATGAAAGCCTGGACAACAATCTGCAGAACATCTTGCAGGTCAGCTGGATTCTCTCCAAAGATGTTGATCAATGTCATGTTTCCCAGACCAACAACAAAGGTTGCCAGTTCATTGTCGTGGTTTAGAGTGGTGTTACCTGCTAGTTCAAGAGCTCGCAGTCCTTCAGTGTCCACCACCAGAACATAGTCAAACTTCAACTCTGTCTTCATCTCCTCTGACACTTTGACCAGCTGCATGAAGGCCCCCTTGGTGCATCTGCCAGCACTCACTGCAAACTGTAACCCAAACATGGCATTCAGCATGGTTGACTTTCCACTGCTTTGTACGCCCAAAACTGACAACACAAAAACTCTCTTGTCGCCCAGTTTCTTGATGACTGCATCTAAAAGACTAGAGACCCATGTTAGAGGCACATGACCTGCATCACCATCCATCAGCTCCATGGGATGTCCTGATATCATCAGCTCTGCAGCCAGCTCAGGGTATTTAGACCAGTCAGTATGTTCACTCTGTGTTTCTTTCTGCAGATCTTTATGGGCTTCATAGATCTGTCCCATTTCTCTGAAGATGTGCTCCAAGTCAAAAGTTGCTTTCTGTAGTTTTTTGCGTATGTGTTTAAGTTCTTCTTGTTTTGTTTTTAACATCTTGTCATGATCTTCCTTCTCAGATTTCTTCTGCATGGCCAAGACCTCAGACCACTTCTCATCATATCTCTGGAGAATTGATGTGACATCACCTGTGGAGAGGGCGTCCATTAAGATCTGAGTCCATTTCAGGGAATATTCTTTGTCTGTGGATGTCAAAGGTGAGATACTTTTAATGAATAACTTGACCAGTTGACTGCAGGGAACATCACATTGTTGTTGTCTTATTTTCTTCAGTTTTTCTTCTCTTTCAGTTTTTTCCTTCTCTGTGTTGTTTCCTTTGAGGTGATACAGTTCTTTGTGTGTTCTGCACCACTCATGCCACAGTCGGCCATGACAAGGAAGAAATTCATCTTTGATTTTTGAAACATCCTTCCCCTTAAGTAAATCCACTATTTCCATAGCAGCAGATTTCCCTGTTTGACAGACTGTGTCAGCTTCATCCACTCTGATTCCAGAGACCTGGGCCATGGTTTCAAGCTGGAAGGATGTATGTGGTCCAGACAAGATCTCTCTAATTACCCTTTTTAATTCCTCAGAAATATTTGACTGGCTTTTGTCTTTTAGACCCATTTTGTATTTTCCCTTTTTCATCTGACCTGCACGACAATCATTATCAGCAATGAGACAGATGAGAGGCTTATCAGAGTTAAAAAGAGTTGAGATCACCGTTGTACTTTTGGAACCTTTTTCCAAGGTTGACACAAGAACAACATTGACAGAAGATTTTTCAGTCAGTATGTCACGTTGTTTCTCCATTGACAGAGCGTCACCATGAATATTACAGAAGGCAGTGCAGTCAGTGAAGGCATCATTGGGTTTCCCAGCAGGACAGTACCAGGCGATCTCTGCTACCCCATCCATCAGATGGCGAGACTTGGTGCTACCTGGACAGTCTCTGTGGAAGAAGGTGTTGTGACGGTTGTTAATCAAAGTGTTGATCAGCTGAGATTTAGACACTGACAGTGAACCCAGGCGGAAGAATGACACCATGGGTGTCTCAGCTTCACAGATGGGCAAACTCTTCATGGTGATGGTGGTTGAATTATCTTTGACTTCAGTTTTTTTCCATGTTTTTCTTATTTGTCTGAATGTCCACAGAGGACACTCAACTTCCATTGTGACTGGGTCAGGGACAAGTAAAGGTAAGGCATACTGACACTGTGAGAGCTTGGTCACCATGTTCTGCTTCAGGAAGCTGTCTGAGCAGTGAAACACTGCCATTTGAACGTCCATTGGATGAATGTGAGTCTGACTTGATTGGTCACAGCCGGTATCGCTGCTCAAAAACTCTTCAAAGTCACAAGTTTCAGACACTGCAATAGGGGTTGAATGGCTCGCCTCAGCACTGTCTTGTCTTACAGATATATATCTGGCTCTGTAGTCTAACATCATCAACCTCTGAAGAAACGTACAAGCTAGATCTTCCTCAGATATTTCATTGTCCTGTTTCACTGGTCGGTCTACTTGAAGAAAATCTGCTGGTGACAACTTCTGTCTGGTCTTTCCAGATGCAATGGCTCCAACAACCATGATGGTTTTATTTGATGTGTTTTGGGCTGGTGTCCTTCCAAAAACCTTTTCGTTGAACTGACCACGTCCTGTTGGTTTCAGACTTAGGTTTTTAGTTTGAATCTTGAGCTCTGCTCCAGGCTCACTCAGTTCAACACCAACATCTGTGCGCATCCTGATGGAGTAGACCATGTTGTGTTTAAGGTTCTTTAGAGTGAAAGTGTAGACCTCCTCCCCAGTGTCTGTGCTCTGCCATTGACTGCGGTCTGTGCTCTGCCACTGCCTGCTGTCCTCCTCCTTGAACTCAATGATGTACCTTCTTACATTACACTTTAGGACAGTTGGGGCGCTCCATGCCAGAGTGATGGAGTTTGCTGTCACGTCAGTGACTCTTACCTGAGTTGGTGGACCAGGTCTGAGGGTCACAGCTGTGCAGATGTCACTGCTGACAGTGTAGCTGAGTTTGCCCACAGCTGTGACTCTGATCTCATACTCAGTGTTTGGTCTGAGTCCTGACAGAGTCACTTCCTCCTGGTTCTTCTTCAGTGGTTCAGATGCCCACTGAGGGTTTCCTTCCTGTTTGATTCTGTGTTCTACTCTGTACTCTACAGATCCAGGATCTGGTTCAGGTGCTGCTCCGACTGTTACTGTGTCATATGAAACAGCAGCAGCTGTTGTTGGGGTGGCAGGTTTTGATGGAGGAACAAAGTGGACTGGTTCATCTGATCCATCCTCATACATGCAAATACACGCCCCTGGATGATGTCCATCATATTTAGCTGCAGATATGAATCTGGTGTCATCACTGCTGTTCACCATCTTCAGTTCTTTGAACAGTTGTAGTTGTCTCCTCATAGTCTGTCTGGTCTCAGTGGTGAGCCAGTCTGAGTCTCTGGTGGTTAGATCAGAAGATTCTCCAGCTGTGTCCATCATTCCTGCTGGTGTCAGGTGATTGGACAGTTTGACCAGGAAATTATCAGGCTGCTCTACTGAGGTAAATGAAAAGCACACAACATTTTTGATGTTTAAATCAAAGAAGAGGTTATCCAAGTCATTATCCATCTTCACATCTAGTTCCACCAGCTGCTGAAGGAAGGACTTCAGTGTGTCTGATTCCTTCCCCTTGGTTTTTAGCCACTGATCCAGGTCTTTACTGTTGAATGGTGACTTCTCATGTGCCTTGAGGATCTCCTGCAGGACACTTTCCTCTTCCCCACCCCCTCGGATTGAAGGAAGCACTGACCCGAGCTTCTGCATGAAGTCATACTTGTAGTGTTTGCACATCTGCATCAAATCCTGAACCTTCTTTTCCATGGAAGGAAATGTTGCTGCTGCTGTGCCTCTCAGCAGGTCTCTGCATCTCATCTCTGTCTGGTTCAAACTCTCTATAGTTTCTGAAGAGTTTCTAATGAGAGCACTGCTGATTTCTCTTTGGAGTCTTGCTGCTCTTGGATCCAGCTTCACCAGAGGGTAGAGCCACACCCTGAGAGGAACAGCATGTTCTCCATCCTCTCCCAGCATCTTAGGAAGATCTCTGTAAACACTCACAGCCTCACTGAAGGACGTTGGGTTGGAGGGTAACTTGAAGTCTCCATGAAACGTGCAGCTAAACTTTTCAACTGCTGCTTTCTCTTCTTCATTCATGTTGAAAGATGCTTCACAGTTTACTGTGAGGAATTTCAGTTTACTGAACATGACTTTCACCTCCCCCTCCACTTGTTTCTTATCTTCCTCTGACGATGATTCTCTGTCAAACACAAAGTAAGCACCAGCTCCATACAAGATGGCTGTGACCACATGAGTGGCAGTGTCGTCCTCAAACACATTAGGATGAGTCACCTGTCCACGACCCAGGTGAGCCATCGTTAATGATTCAAACCTTGTTGTTGTTTTGTATTTAAGAGTCATTCGGGCTTGTTTGTCAGATTTCTTTGTGTCTTGGAAGTATTTTGCTGATCCATCCACATTCACCAGTCCTCCCAAGATGCTCAGCTTTAGATAGCCAGAGATCTGTAATGAGTTTGACTTCTCTTCTATTGAATCTGATGTGGTGACATTGACGTCAGTCTTATTTTGTTGTTTAACACTTGTATTATTTTTCAGCTGATCTGGATCCCACAGAGTTACACCTGTTGACACATTGACACAATGTTGAGAATTAACACAGTAGTTTTGAAGCTGTGTATTTATTCATGTTAAAGGGATAGTTCAACATTTTGGTAAATTGGCCCATTGCCATAATCGCTATAGTCATAGCAGTAGGTTTGTTACTTTTATTTGTCGGTGCAAGCTATTTTTAGCACGGCGGAGCAGAGCGGCAAGCTGCTTAGAGCTACACCATGGAGGCTAACGGGATTTCTTGGTTTCCCTCATCAAACTAATCAAATACACAATCCAACAACTCCAAAACGCTCTGGTGGACAAGTTGTGACCTGCACATTCACCACACTATGAGATAATAACGGAACATTACAAGACGGAGTTGTTTTAGAGGTAAATTCATGCAAAACCGCTGATGCGTGTTGCCTTCAGGGACAGTTTTTCATCAAGCTGTCTCTGCATTTACCTTGAAAACGATTCTGTCTCGTAACGTTCCATTATTATCTCATAGCGTGGTGAATGTGCAGGTCGCAATTTGTCCACCGGAGTGTTTTGGAGTTGTTGGATTGTGTATTTGATGAGTTTGATGATGGAAACTAAGAAATCCCATTCGCCAAAATGTTGAACTATCCCTTTAAGATTAAACGAGGCCCTGAACACATCATCAGGTCCTACCTGGAACAAGATGGTCTCTCCTGCAGTCATACAGCATGCCAAGCTGGAATGGTCTTCCCAGGGCTGCCGTCTCTATGGTCTCATCACCAGCTGAGGCCATGATGTCGTTACACTTCAAACTGGAAAACAAACACACAAACTACTTAATTATCTGGCGTATTTTGAACATAAGAGAGCGTAATATGAATTAAAATAGTAATTTCCAACAGTGACAAGCAATATTTCTGTGCATTCCTACATTTACACAAGCACTACACACAGTCAGGAGCAGGTGTAGATTTTCTGAGTAGCTACGAAAAGATCAGCGCTACTAAAAGATTGATGAATGCGAAAATCCATTTAAATTTCCTGCTGCACACGGTTTACACACAAATCTGTGCTGAATGAGACCCAAAGAGTTTATGACAGTTGATAGACCTCTGTATGCATATGTAAGTTATTGTGGCTCACTTTGCTATACTTTGTTACTTTGTAAAGATTTAATTTACCCCGGCCCATCGTGGTCAAATTTCTACATCTGAAGGACAAGCTTGCTGTTCTTGACAGAGCTAAGAATTTAAAGGGTACAGGCATCTTCATTAACCAAGACTTCCCCGAAGCTGTCCGGCTAAGAAGAAAACAACTACTGCCAGAAAAGAAAAGGGGGGCTACGGTATGCGGGGGCTGTGGGGGTCTACTTGTTGTTGAAGTTGTTTATTTATAGTAGGATAAGCCCCTTGAGTTGTAACAACTCGTTTACGAGGGGGGTCCTACACAAAAAACATCAAGACATAACACAACTCAGCACAATACAATGAAAGGAAACAAGACAATACAATACAATACAGATACTAAAACAAAACAAAAAACAAACAAACAAACAATCGAACCAAAAGAACAGACAAGACAGACATATACAAAAATCACTTAGACAAAATTGGAACCAGAGTTTGAACAAATATTAGATGAGAAAATAATAGATGAGAAAATAAAGATATGGTGACAGAGTTAACGGCCCAGTGTCCACCACATTACTGTAACAGATAATTAACATAACCAGAAACTACTGAATGAATGACTGAAAACAAACTTGGGTTCAGAGCACCGCCATGTTGGACTGCATGGAGCCTCATAGAATTCTGAGGAGAGAGAGGAGAGGGAGGAGATGTCGCGTTTTGGCTAAAAATAGATTTGGTGCTTATCGCGGTTTGGAGGGGAACTGCATCTTGCGGTGCCTTTTAAACAGGGAAATGTAGCGATTTGACGAGATATGTTGATGGAGCAGTGAACAGGCTCAGTACACAGCAAAATGGCGTGACAAACTCATTTTTTTTAAATTTGGCATTTATCACGTTTTGGAAAAGAACTCTTCATGTACTTACATTGTAAATACATAGTGAATTTTGGTGTACTTACAGGTCCTTGTTACACTTGTAATCAGTGTTGTGCTAGTTACTGAAAAATAGTAACTAGTTACAGTTACTAGTTACTTCATTAAAAAAGTAACTCAGTTAGTAAATCAGTTACTTCAACCAAAAAGTAATGCGTTACTGAGAAAGTAACTTTTTCGTTACTTTAAAACGTTTTTTTTCCCCAATGCTCCCTAAAGGTTGATTGAATTCCCCTCTAACCTCATTTCAGTTCTGTAGCCTACTGATGCTGATGAAAAAACGGTTTTTATCTTTAAAATTTTACCATCATCATCATCATGCTGCATGATGTCAGCATGTAGCCTACAGCAGCATGACACATTTTGAGGATACTACTTTGACCGAGTTACGTTCAAGAACCTGTGTAATGACGGAAAGTACTAATTTCACTCCAGCGGTAATTTCTTTCGATCAATCAGCTGTGTTTACCCAGAGTGATCGCTCTGTGTTTACCGTTTCAGGTGTCCGTCTGTCGGACTCCAATACCGCTGCTGCTCGGGTGGAGTGGGTGCTTGTGTCTCGCTGTGACTCGAGCTGTGTCCCAGTTGAGGGGCTGCAGCCTGAACTGGGACACAGCTTCGGTCTCGGATGCTGCGTTAGCTAACGTTACCTTAGCTCGCCGTCATGCCCTGACCTGACCTGACCTGTCCAGTCCTCAGTCTTCATGGAGCGTGTTTGATGGGCGCATGGCGTCTGTCCGACTTCCCATTTGTCCGACTTCCCATTTGTCCGACTTCCCATTTCTCCGACCATACATTTCTTAATTTTTGAGTCCATTAGTCCGACTCTCTATTTCTCCGACGACCCAACACTTCGACTTCTCATTTCTCCGACCATACATTTCTATATTTTTACGTCCATTAATGCGACCTCCCATTTCCCCGACTTAAGTATGCCCGGTGTTACGACTCCCAGTAATTACGACAGTGTATTAGACCGACAAATCGGGCCCAGAAGCAGGACTTTGATATCAACTTAATCTCCTGTATTTTGACGGCGCCACAGTGTAGCCTAGTCTAGGCGCGTGGGTCCTGCTCTTGTTCCTTTTATGTGTATATGTATGTGCACAGTGCGATACAGTCAGCGCCACTGTCACTGTGCCTCTGCAACAATGAGTATTTCTGTCACACGGTGCTAGAGGATTGATTAAAACAAACAATAAGATTGTAATATGGGCTGGGCTGCACCTATAGTGCAGGCGGAGGGGCGGGCAGAGACTCTCTCTCTCTCGGGCAGTGACACGCTGTCATTGATTCATATTTCAGCACTGAGACAGCGGACAGCGCGCGATTGGTCGTACCGTAGGCTACACCTTAAAATAAATGTCTCCAGAACCCCACACACACACACACACACACACACACACACACACACACACAAACACACACACACACACACACACACACACACACACACACACACACACACACACAAACACACACACACACACACACACACACACACACACACACACACACACACACACAAACAGCGCAGATGCTGTGACCCCCGAACTGACTAAGCCCTGATCTTCATGGCCCATGAACGTTGATAGAAGGAAAAAATAGAAAGAAAGGAGTTATCTGAGTGGTTAATTGTCATATCCACTAGGACCATGTTTTTTCTTCTTTTTAAATAGGATCTGTGAATATAATTTCCTCATTTATTGATGCAGTCATTTGGGCACTAAATGATCAGTAAAACAAGATGCCTCGAGTCCATATTTATGTTTCTTCAGTAGGCTACCTGGCTGATATCAGACTTGCCCACATCTGTGTTATTACAGTAACACTGGTGCACGTTGTGCGCAAATGATGCGCTGAGATCCGGGAGCTGTCCATGGTCTATAGCATAAATATTTATCAGTTGCGTCTGCACACGAGACACGTGTGTGTCATGTCAACGGGCTCTACAAACATATCATATGCCACGTAATGGGACTTATGGCTCATTTTTAATCAATAATAGCCTATACTGCACAACTGAAAATATTGTAGCAACTCCACAGTAATGTTCTTGTTATGATTAAGTTGTGTGATTTCTGACTGACTGTGAATGTGTAGGGCACGGGCAGGTAGGGTGGTTGGATGAGAAACTGAGGGGCCAGAGTGAGGAAGACAGCTGCGTCTGTGTGTAGGTGAGTGAGGGAGGAGGAGCAGAGGAGGGAAGGGAGAGCAGTCATAAGTTAGGGTTATGTTGTTGTAGACAGTAACGTCGGGTTGGACGCTACAGTATCAATAAAAACATGAGTTTAACATAAGCCTCAGACGTAAAATAGCCGCGGAGCGAGCCAGCTTCCTTTCGGCCCCGTTAACCGATTGTCGCCAGATGCGCCAGAGCGCGCACCTCTGTGCCAGGCTCGCGCTCTGGGCGATTTGTGTTTTTCATCTTAACAGAGCGCGCCAGAAATTAATACACACATTCACATGATACACATACCCACAGACACACAGCTGAGGGGCCGAGGCGCAGCACGGAGAAATGCGCATCTGGTGCCGCCCCCCGTGTGTGTGTGTGTGTGTGTGTGTGTGTGTGTGTGTGTGTGTGTGGCATGCACTTCAACCAAGGGGTAAAAGAGTGACATGGGAGAGCAGAGCAGCAAAAACATTTACCACTGCTCCAATAAATGACACAAACAGTAACGCCGGTGTCGGAATTCTGGATGGTCGAATTTAGCCCTGGTCGGAATACAGAGATTATTTTGGTCGGAGCAATGGGCAGTCGGACCAATGGGCCTATAAAAGTCGGATTAATGGGTAGTCGGAGAGGTGGGCCGTCGGATTTTGGGGCCGTCGGACTGACGTATGCTCCCCGTGTTTGATTACGTGTGGGACGCTAGAGGGCGGCCACCAAGCGCTTTGTTTTTCACAGTGTTGCAGTGTGCTCTGTCTTTCTTTCAATTCAATGAAACTTTATTGATCGCTAAAATGTAATGGGAAGTGTGTGCCGCTGTAAAACCTCACCAAAAGGAACGGAGTAACGCAGCGTCTGGTAACGGTAACGGAGTTACTGAATTTAAAAAACAACGCGTTACGTTATTAGTTACTGAAAAAAGTAACGGCGTTACGTAACGGCGTTACTAATAACGCGTTACTACCCAACACTGCTTGTAACAAGAAATGCTTGTTACAATACTTTGTCAAAGTGGCATCCCTTTTTGGGGAAGGGGTACACCTGCAAGAAAAATGGGTGAAACCACCAACCATGTTGCCTGGGCAAACTTTTCCATCCATCTTCCTCCTGCCCACACCAGTTGCTATGGGCGGGCCATAGGGGGCCTGGCCCGCCCTCAGAAATGCTTGTGCCCCCCCACTTGAGGCACAGATATTTTTAATTTTAATTTTTTTATCATAGTAGATAATTTTGTTTTAAGAATATTAATGTTGCATTATTTATCATTAAGACATTAAAAATATGAAGAAGCAATGGTGTGATTTTGTTTGATTGACTACAGTCCAACAGCCTTTCATGGCCGTACTGAAAATAAATTAGGCTACGTACGTGACGTAGTACGTCAATATAGCCGTGCAACAGCCGCGCGTTTTTGAAAGTGAAGATGTGTGAGTTTCCGCCGACTTACTATTTCTTTGCCGGTTCATCGTGGTTAAAAAACCCTAGAACAGTCTGCTCTGCAAAATTAGATAGTAAACCGTGATGTTGTCGTTGGAGAAGGAGACCCTGGACTGGACGACAGTCTGAGCCCATAGTAGCTCCGTGGAGCCCGACCTGGCAGGACCTGCAGCGGCCACGGAGCGCAGCCTGCCTGGGTCACAGATACTGTCCCAGCACCCAGCAGTGGGTGTGAGTGACCCGGCACGGACAAACCCAAATAGGTTGTGTTGAAGAGATATCCGCTGCGCTGCCTCTACACAAAGTAGGTGCACTGTGTATTTGTGTGAGTGTGTCTGTGAGAGAGAGAGACAGCGAGAGAGAGAGAGAGTGTCAAAAGGCTTTAAAATGCACCTGCCGTGGTGCCTTTTCAGTTTGAGCTGCTTCTGGTGTTACATCTAATATGTTGCATAGTCAGGTGTTTTGTGGATACTGATAACATTACTTTAAAGCAGATATCATCGGCACGGCCGTTTCGGCTAATGCTGTGTTCAAGGCAGGCTTTTGAAACCGTAAGTTACAGCTTCAAGTCACAACTACGACTTGGTAGCGTTCCAGGTAACCCGTAGCTCGTGTTTTTACCGTCCTGTTGTCTGTGAAAGTTCCCTATAACGGCCACTCGTAACTTCCGACCCGTGAACTCGTACCAGATCGAACTGGTATGACTTCACAGGAAGGAAAAACACAAAGTACGAGTTTCCTTGAACGCACCATGAGTTAGCAGCCCCCGCCCTTGTCAGGCATCAATTGGTCCTCGTGCTACGTCACCACATTCACGCGCATCCCTTGGCTGCACACACAGCCCTTCATGCCGTTCTCTCCCCTCATTGGATAACACTTGTATCCCACAAGGAAAATTTTCTCCTCGGGTTACAGCAGAGCAGAGTGACGGAGAGACTCGTGTTTAGGCTGAAATACTTCATGTAAGTGATTGCTGACGGAAAATAGGACTATTTAGGACTTATATTAAAAAAAACATTCCACTGATATCTGCTTTAAACTATGATTACGTACGTCAGTGCTGCGCAAATACAGAATAGGATTTGTTTCCCACATATTAATTTATCCACAAATAAATTACGTCCCCCACAATATCATTCCGTCTCCTTGCAATGGAACATGTATGTATAATTGTGCCCACCCATGCATTCATATGCCCCCCTTAAGACTTAAGTCTGGCGACGGGTCTGCTCCTGCCTCTTGAGTCTTGGAACATGTATGCTGTTTCACAACTTTATGTAACAGTTGTGTTAAAGCTATCAGTCAGCGATCCGGTGGTTTTGGCTAACTTCTTGTCAGATGGAGTTAGCAGTCCCCGCCCTCGTCCCTATGTCACCACATTCAGGCGCATCCCTTGGCTACACACACAGAGAAGACTGCCCCTTTATGCCGTTCTCTCTCCTCATTGGATAAAGGTTGTAGGATACAAGGAAAGTTTTCTCCTCGGCTTACAGCAGAGCAGAGTGACTGACAGACCCATGTTTCAGACCAAACACTCAGGGGTCTTCAACGTTTTCCAGGCCAAGGACCCCCAAACTGATGGAGAGATGGAGCGGGGACCCCCTACTTATATATATTGTATAAAATTGTGTTTTATATTTAACTGGTCCTGTAGTGCCAGCCAAAAGTGCCATATTCTGGACTATAAGTCACACTTTTTTTTTGTAGTTTGGCTGGTCATGGGACTCCTATATTTCAAAGGGACTTATATAAAAAATATATTCCATGTCATCAATGATCACAACAGGGCACAACTACGCTCGTGGTAACTGAAAGCTGCTACTGCACCAATGAAAGAATTACACGACTAAACCATAAAAAGACTCTCAGGCTTTTTATGCTTTTATTTTGAAAAGGCAGAGAGAGACGGGGACGTGGAGAGAAAGTGGGAGGGGGGATTGACACGGAGGGTCACTGCAGAGGCCGTGCTCTACCAAGACATGACGGTTGCGACTCACCCCAAATCGTCAGCGCCGCGGTCACCGGAGCTGATTCTGGGAGCATTTACACCGGGCCGCCGTGTCATGTCTCGGTTCCACAGCGTTTCAGTGACGGCCTGACGCTGCTTCATTATTGCTGCACTATGAGCAGACTTGGCGGCACGCGTAAATGTCACCGTCGTATGAGTGTGTGCTGTTAATAACGAGTGTGTATGGAGAATGACAACAATCGTTGTGTTGTGTAGCCGACGGTGCGTGAACTGCCCATTGGTCCGACCTCCCATTGGTCCGACCTCCCATTGGTCCGACCTCCCATTGGTTCGATCTCCCGTTACTCCGACAAAATCAACCACAAGTCGGACCAATAGGAGGTCGAACCAATGGGTGGTCCCGTTAGTTCGAACTGTCATTGCTACTTTGTGACAAGCTCTTCCATTGATAGGAGCATGCAGCTTTCTCTCTCTCTCTCTCTCTCTCTCTCAGAATTACTGAAAGAGAGAGAGCTCTCAGAAACGCACAGAAACGCACATCACACACAGACAGCCCAGAAAGGAGCCAGATCATGTCAGATCGCGCACAACCATCATAAATGCTGATCAAGATGTGTAAACTGATAAGTCTGCTGACAGCAGACTGAGAGAGAGAGAGAAAAAAAGGTAAATTTGGCTTTGGTTAGGTTCAGGCGATGAAGAAAGGAGTTGGTTAAGTTTAGTAAAAACAGCAGGTAGAGGCTAGACAGGCTGGAAGCATAATGAGCGTTATATGTTATTAATATGAAGTGCTTGTTTTGCATATGATCCGTTTGATCCCAGAAAGGAAAAAAGGATCAATGCGCAGCCTCTGTTTCCTTTCTGATTGCGTCCGTCTGTCTGTTCGAAGTGGGAGAGAGAGACAGAGAACCCAATCCACCTGTCTGTAATGTAAGTTTGATTTGATATGAGTGTCAAGGTTTAATTACGGACACTAATGAGCGCGCAGCAGTGCGTAAAAGTCGTGCGTAATGGCAGCTCCTCGTTGGTGAAACACAATAAACTGCACCTCTTCTTCCACGTGTGTCTTATTGACAGGTGGAGCCTATATGAATAATGATATAAATGCATAGTGAACGGTAAGAATGGAGAGTTGGACTAATGCTAATAACTAGTCCAGTTCGAACTAATGAGGACCTCCCATTAGTTCCAACTCTCATTACTCCGATTGTCGGACCAATGGGAGTTTGAACCAATGGGAGGATGAACCAATGGGAGGATGAACTAATGGGAAGTCGGACCAGTGCCATGGACCCGACGGTGCAGGGACCGAGTGTCACAGCACCATTGAGCGGTGTGTGTGGGGGCGCGCGCCCGCGATTGGGCTGATTTTAGAAGGGGGTGGGGGAGAGTCAGTGAGAGAGAGAGAGACGCATGTGAGCCAGACAGAGAGAAAGAGGGACGGTGCGCCGTGTTTGTATCGGATACAAAAGGCTCGCCTGACACCTATAGCCTATTATAGGAAAACAAATGACTTGTATGTAAAAATCCTACGTTAAGCTGCAGGGAACACCCCTATATTCACAATGGATCTTTTTTTCATAACTTCCATATCTTTTTACATATTTTTTTTCCCTCAACCAAAACTTTCGCGACCCCCCTGCAGTACCTCCGCGACCCCCTGTTGAAGACCTCTGCCCTAGTATGGGTTACATGCTGCTATTCCGACATGCCGCTATTTCGACATTGACTTCTAATTGTCGGAATAGCGGCATTAACATTATTTTTCAAGCGTCCCACTATTCCGACATTTTTTTTTTCATTGTCGGAGTAGCGGCACTTTACTATTTTTCAAACATTACGCTTTTCCAACATTGATTGATTACGTTATAATCAGACGTG
The DNA here is from genome assembly GCF_045865225.1 of Trachurus japonicus. Taxonomy (NCBI): domain Eukaryota; kingdom Metazoa; phylum Chordata; class Actinopteri; order Carangiformes; family Carangidae; genus Trachurus; species Trachurus japonicus. The sequence goes on along the minus strand of NW_028221084.1, from coordinate 60,047 downwards.
TCCTTCTGATTTTTCATCTGAGACACTGTTTCTCATACACAAATACATAGGCCTATAAAAGAGAAGAAAAAACAAACCCTCCATGTTTAAAAACACACCGGCAGCAGCGCACACTGATCTGCAGCTACTGAGACTGTTATTATTCTGTCACCTGAGTTAACGAGGTGCACGTGTGTTTGGAGCTGACGAGAGAATAAAGAGTGAGACAACGCGGCCCTGAGGAGGAACTGTGAAGGACTCAGCTGTAATGGAAAATGACCTAAACCGAGTCCAGTAGAGCTGTAACTGTGTAGTGGAAAGGCGTTCAGAGTAATGGTAACTATCATCCTGCTTTAGGTAAAAGGAAAAAAAAAAGATTTTCTGGGATAAAGGGGCAGATTACATAGATTATTCTTCTTTCTGCTCCCTTTTGTTGAGATTTGGGAGGTTTTTGTTTTTATTGTAGCTTATTAAAATGCAAGATCATTTTTCTGACTGATTTATTGCCTGATGCCGTGTATCTCGCTTTCTCCCCCCCTCCGCCCGTTGTCTTTGTTGTCACTTTGTTGTCACTTTGTAGCCGCTCCACAGAGCGCACATGGCTAATTAATATGCATGTGCTGACCATATATGGTTGTGTCTAGACGTTCCGGGGACGGAATATGGTGCACACCATTCTTGGATCCAGTTTGATTTATCAAGGAGAAATTGCAGAGAGTTGTGCCTATGCACAGTTTGATAGATCTGAAAAAGGTGTAAATATTTTGGGTGTCTTTTCGCCGTAGGCCTAAGCAAAACATTTAGTAGCAGCAGTTTTACACTGCTTACTTACAGTTTTGATAAATGAGGCCCCAGGCCCTGAGCCCAGAGCCCAGACGCTCACAGCTGCAGCTTCTCGCTGTCCGTGGTGCTGAAGGTGACAGGTTAACTTGACAAACAAACTGCAGCATAGTTCTGTTTGTTTATCATGTGTGTCAGTTTTGTTTGTGACTTGATAGTTGAGTTGTTGAGATTAAGAACATCACTCCCTCATCAAACCAGTGATAGACATGCTGAAAAGAAAAGAGAGAGAGAGACGCGCCTGAGTATCGCAGCTGTAAAAAAAAAAAGAAAAAAAGAGAGAGAAAAAAGATGACGTGTCGGACTAGCGATACCAAAAAGTGTCGGAATAGTGGGATGTCTAAATAGAGGGATGTCGGAATAGAGGGATGTCGGAATAGTGGGATGTCTAAATAGAGGGATGTCTGAATAGCGGGCGGACCTCCCTAGCGAGTTTCCTGTAACAGACATCAGACTTATTACACTACATGTCTTAGATATTTTAGCACATGTGTGTATGAGAGATTTTGATAGTTGACTGAATCATTTTGTGATGCTCAGTGAATGATAGAATGCTTCTAAGCTGTGAATAGTTTGACAGTCTCACTGAGAGTTCACTAATCAGTTTTGTGAGATTATAAGTGTTTTTATGCAAATTTGTTGCAGAAATATGTACTTTACTCTTTTGCACACATGTCCCCCAACAATGCAGTTTGGTTTTACATGAGTAATTCAAGATGTGTTATGAACAACATACTAACTGTTCAGATATTTGAGCTTAATGTTCTGAAAAATACATTTGAAAAGTTTTTGAGAAAGTGAAATGAGAAAAACTGTAACTGTTCTGCTTTAAAATTGTGAGAATTGTGTTTTTGATGTGAGAATTGCATCACAGTGTCTGAGAATAACTGGTAATGAATCAAAAATGTCACCTTTCACACTGATTGCAGATGTAGCAAAGAGTTGACTTCAGATTCTTCTTCCACTAGTACTGCCATCGTCTCCTCTGGGTGTCCAGCAGCAGTGTCATCCTCTGGATCACACTGAGACAACACACATCACACAATCTTTGCAAGGGGAAGAACATATTTCAATTCAATATGCAGGTAGGTTTACATTTTTGTGAAAACATAAACTGCCTGGCATAAGTGTTTTTAACTTGAAAACCAGAACTGTGTAATGTGCAGTGTTGGAAATGAATACAACTAGTTCCTTCTCTCAAGAAAAGGTCAAATTACTTTACAAATTACTGCCTTATAAAAGTAACTAGTTTTTTGGAAAAGTAACTTTTGGGTTACCTTTTCTCTTTAAATGGCAATAATTGTAATCATGTTATTCACTTAGTGATACATTACTCCCAACACTGGTAAAGTGCAACATGTAATGAGAGTTGTGTCAAAGCAGAAATGACTACTGAGGATCAGAGGATCATTCCCTCTGTTCTGTTTTGATATATTTTATTATCCATTATGGCATCTTGTTTATGTTTAGTTAAAGGGACAACGAGGAGTTTTGGAAAGCAAAGTGTTTTCACACTACATTTCCCATGAGCCTCCGGGCGCACTGTGAAATCTTTGCACTGACACAAGACGGACATCTTGCCAAGAATGTCTTCATTCATCAAGAAAGAAAGTCAGAGGTTGGAAGACGATCAGATACCGTCGGAGTTCTGTCCATGAATGGCGATTCGGCGGCGTTATTATCATGACCCGCCGGGCAGCGTCCGCGAAACCGAAAGTAGAGGAGAGTAGTAGTAAATGCTGGGCGGCTCGCTTTAACTAATAAGAACTAGAAAATTTCCTCTGGGAAATCTTAATAGGACCATGGGGGGCTACTGCCGGTTTTGCCATCTCTGTCAACATGGGAATCAAACCCACGATCTTAAGGTCAAGACAGAGCTGATCAGACAGACACATGATCATCTTTCTATAAGCACTTAGAGTTGCACGATACCGACGGTAGCCACGGTACCCCGCGGTGCCAAAACGTAACGGTTCCTACTATACTAGAAATTCTACACGACGGTACTACCGTGGATTACTACTACGGTGCCAGTTTCCGCTACATAGCGGCCGCCTCCTCTCCTCTCGGCTTCTCCCTGCATGCTACTCTCTTGTAAACAAAACCCACATGCACCCACTAGTGCTGGGTTGAAAAGATCGATCCACCGATTTTAAATCGATTCTCATCTTAATTCCTACAGATCGATTCGTACGTCCAAAGATCGATTTAAAAAAAAAAAAAATGAATATAGCGTCCGACCGGACGTGATAAAAGGATGAGGAGGAGTTGCTCAACAAACTTTCATTTATTTCAGGAACGGTACAGTTACTGTCGGCCGTAACCAAAAAGAAAGAAAAACAACAGACAAACTTCTCTACTAACGAGCCTCTGCTCCTCTCTTGCGCGCGCGTGCACAGACACACACGCTCGTTCCCTACAGTCTAGGCTCGTTCCTCCTCACACCCGCCCCCCACTCTCTCATCCAACCAACTTGGCGACTTTCTCTTTTTTGTCAATGGCGACCAGCGACAAATCTAGTGACTTTTTCCGGTGTTGTTATAGACGTCTCTCGTTTGTAGACTCCGATGTGAAAGCACCTCTCAAGCACCGTCTTCAACGAGCCACAGGTGCCGCCGTGAGCCCCGCCCCCCCTCCAGCCTCACAGGCGGTCAGTCTCACAGTGGTGTCACGGTGCCTGCTGCAGTCAGAGACCTGCTCCGCTCCGCGCAGCATGACCGACGCTCGTCAGTCTGCTGCTTTTCACACTGATGCTGCTATTCGGACTGAAGTCTGAACAACATGCAGTAGTTTACTGTGTGTGACCCTACACTTCACTATCTTTAGTTGTTCACGTCCACAGCTGTTTGTGGGCCAAATGGATGTGACAATTAAAATACTTTTGTATTCAACAGCAACAGCTTTTGGGTGAATTCTTCATGTCATATTTTTAATAATGCACCAGGTTACTGTCCCAATAGCAATCCATTGCTGCAGGTGCCCTGGATCTGTTCAGTGGTTCTGCCCTACAGCATGTTTGTAAAACTCTAGTCTATCAACATTCTGGGATTGGTCCTTGCCATTTTCCCCTACTTCATTAATTTAATACTATTATTAATATGTTGCATAACTAGACAATCAGGTATTATGTTACATAACTAGAAAATGAGAAGGTAACGGCTCAAAAAACAGTTTTAATGACACTAACCCAAATTGATATCGAATCGAATCGAATCGGATCGAATCGAAAAAAACATTCCGTGCAATACACACCCATTATAATCTCAAAATTCCTCCAAAAATGATCATGGTCATTGATCAGGGATTGATCAACAATTATAATACCTATCAAACGTGGAATAATACACCAATACACAAGACTTGTGTCTAAGTTTAAATGAAGTCTCTAGGTAAAAGTATGCCTAAGCAGTAGACGTTTGAAAAACTCCTATGATTGTTCTTTTTCGCTCTTTTTTTTCACCCGTCCCATTGACTTCAATGCAAAATTTTGCACAGTTTAAATTTGTAAACTGTTGAGAAAAGTAATAGCACACCGATCTCAATCAAGATGCACGTTTTGATATTTGTAGCGAATCGAAAAACATCCGGAAGATGAAAAATAATTGGAAAAAATCCACACAATAACGATAGTGCCCGGGGCACTGGTCACTACTGTTACACTGGTCCCTGCATTAGTTAACATAATATAAGTTAACATAACACAGAGGTGTCATTAACTAAATGTACATTAAAATTTTAATATCAAAGTGTTAGTTTTGACACATCAATGTGCAATGTCTGTTTTTAGTTTGTGCCTGTTTTTAGATTGTGCCCGTTCTTTGCTTTTATATTTGTTTCCTTTTTATCTGGGACCTGGGTACAAATTTCATTCTGTCATGTCAACATTACAGATGCAGGGAGATATAGTTTCATCTTTGGTCATTACATGATTTTATATTTTAGTCAAGCTTGTTTAGGAGGTTTGAGCATTACAGACAGTCCTGGGATTTCTGACAGGTGACTGTCAAAGTGGCCTCTCTCTTTGGAGAAGGGGTACACCTGCAAGAAAAATGGGTGAAACCACAACCCATGTTGCCTGGGCAAACTTTTCCATCAATCTTCCTCCTGCCTCTTGCGTCTTGGAACATGTATGCTGTTTCACAACTTAGTATATGTAATAGGGGTTGCATGACTTCAGAAAAAATTCGAGCAGCTCAACTAACCAGTTTATTTACAAAAATAGCCTACTCTGTGTAGGCTTGGTTAGCTATAATAATTTGTTGTGAAAATCTAGCTCTTGCTTGTATTTGTCGAATCAAACAGCTTAAATATCTAGCTAAAGCAGTTTGCAGTGTTGCTAAGCAGTTTGTTTAGGTTGCCGCTCGGTTGAATCACTCCGCTTTGCCGCTTGCGGTTGAGGGTGGCGCTTGTGCCGCCCATAGTGGGGGCGGTGCCGGCGGCGGCAGCAGCAGCGCTCTTTATATGTCTGTGGCGTGGAGCAGTGCGTCTCTGAATGCAGCAGAGACAGCTCCGTGACACTACTGTGTAGGCTGACTACTGGTGAGTGCTCGCGGCAGCGCCGCTGCTCGTTGAAAACAGCTGTGATAACAGTGATTTCAGGTCCAGAAACGTTTGTTATATCACTGGAAAATAGCGGTGTAACGGTACACAAAAGTCACGGTTTGGTACGTACCTCGGTTCAGGGGTCACGGTTTGGTACGGTTTTGGTACAACACTAATTGAATGTAAAACTAAAATCTGTCTTGTGTTATAAAAGTTAAAAGAAAAAAGAATACAAAATAAAACAAGTGCATTAGGAGTGTTAAAATGCCATTCATTAATTCTAGAGGAAAAAAACGTGCACTTGACAACTGGCAACTATTATTCGAATTATTAAATTAGTATTATTTAAAATAATATTATAAAAATAAAAAAAACAATAAACTAACATCAATGTTGGTTTACACAAATTAGTAAATTTTAAATTAGACTAGATGGCAGTTACTTTGGTGATGTTTCTGGTCCTGCCTGTGTTCATAAAACATATTAGGCAGCTACACGCACATCCCCCAAAAAACTGAAGACTAGGTGCTGGACCAAGAAAGACACAGGTAAGGAAACAGGAGACCGCACACTAGTTAAAAGCTCCGTGACAGTTTAATGTCACTCACACGTTTCGGGCGTCAGCCCTTCATCAGACAAAATGTGTCTGATACATAGTGTGCGCTCTTCTTTTTTCCTTACCCGTCTCTGTGTTCATGTCAAGAGGCTTAAAAGTACATAAGTTGTTGCACACAACTTGTCTTCTTCCTTGCACCAGTGATTGACATATCGGGTTGAACATGCGCTACGTGTTTGATGCGTTTCTAGCGACGCACCGCGCATCCGTGAAACATCGTCGACGGACTTTGTCCGGTGGACCAGTCGCGAGCTGCTTCACAGTCTATGGTCGCGAGCCGCCGCCACCGCCGTTGTGTTTCATTGAGAAGTCACACGGTGACATATGAAGCAGACAGCTCTCCTCCTCTAACTTCACTCTCTCATCACTTCTCTTCTTCGTCTGTTATGACGGTTGCTGGCAGCTTCGAGGCTCATTACCGCCACCTAGATTGGAGTGAGGACTCGACTTTTTTTTTTTTTTTTTTAATATTCATTCAGACGTATTCGTCGTGTGCCTGTGTGCACCGAACCGTGACCCCCGTACCGTGACGGCACGGGACGAATACAGGCATGCACTGAACACATGTGATCACACAGCAGTGAGTGTCGGGCGAGAGAAGACACAAGCTCAACAGACATAAAATATCTTGGATGTTCTTTGTAAGAGCTGAAGACAAAGTCCTCTTTTTGACTACTGTGTTTCATGTTTATGAACCGAATTATCTTTCCTAAAACATTCAATTTAATTTCCAACAAAAATAATAAAAGTGTATTTTGAATTCTGCATTGGACTTCTTCATGGGAAAGGAGGGACACAGGAGGGGGACATACACACCGTCAACAACAATATTTAATGTACGCACCCAAATGGTATTTGTGCACTTTCACAGTAAATAACATGCAATTACAATGTACTTACAATGTACAATATGCTGTATTGGATACATGGCCTAGTCTACATAATTTCATAAGGCCATTGATATGGTCAATATTTTTAAATATTTATAATAATTTTTATGTATAAATTTAGAGTTTAGAGTTTCTGAATGATGTAACATGTAAGTATGTAGCAGGTACACTTTATTTTAATGTGCTTATTTCACTGTATCAAAGAGTAACAAGTGTGTACTAACACAACTGTTACATATACTAAGTTGTGTAACAGCACAAATGGTACAAGACCCAAGACACTGGTTATCACAGAGTTGAGGTGTGTCTTTTAGTGTGGATGGTTTATTGAACAACTTAATCACACATTAGTGATTTCCGTGGGGTAGGGGGCTTCTTGCCGATCTGTGAAAGTCACCGCATGCCACTGATCTAAGACATGGAATACAAGAGGGCAAAACTGGACTCTACATTTTTTAAAGGAGTTCTGTCTTGTTTTGTTGATAACAATATGTAAAGTAGGGAATCTTAAGGTTTAGAGAAGAATTTCCATTAGAGAAAACTGTGATGCAACTCACTGCAAATAAATGTAGTTGTTAGATAACTACTGACTGACTTACCTGCTTTCAGCTGAACTCTCCTCCAACTTCAACACAGAGTCAGAAGAAGGAGAATACAAATGGATCTGTATGGAAAACAAT